>NC_053028.1:462525068-462616351 GCF_003073215.2 Triticum urartu
CTCTCTCTCGTGTTCTTGAGATGATACGATCTTGATGTACCGCGAGCTTTGCTATTATATTTGGATCCTATGATGTTTCTTCCCCCTCTACTCTCTTGTAATGAATTGAGTTTCCCCTTTGGAGTTATCTTATCGGATTGAGTCTTTAAGGATTTGAGAACACTTGATGTATGTCTTGCCGTGGATATCTGTGGTGACAATGGGATATCACGTGATTCACTTGATGTATGTTTTGGTGATCAACTTGCGGGTTCCGCCCATGAACCTAAGCATAGGGGTTGGCACACGTTTTCGTCGTGATTCTCCGATAGGAACTTTGGGGCACTCTTTGAGGTCCTATGTGTTGGTTGAATAGATGAATCTGAGATTGTGTGATGCATATCGTATAATCATACCCACAGATACTTGAGGTTACATTGGAGTATCTAGGTGACATTAGGGTTTTGGTTGATTTGTATCTTAAGGTGTTATTCTAGTACGAACTCTAGGGCTGTTTGTGACACTTATAGGAATAGCCCAATGGATTGATTGGAAAGAATAACTTTGAGGTGGTTTCGTACCCTACCATAATATTTTCGTTTGTTCTCCGCTATTAGTGACTTTGGAGTGACTCTTTGTTGCATGTTGAGGGATAGTTATGTGATCCAATTATGCTATTATTGTTGAGGGAACTTACACTAGCGAAAGTATGAACCCTAGGCCTTATTTCCTAGCATTGCAATACCATTTACGCTCACTTTACCATTAGTTACCTTGCTGTTTTTATATTTTCAGATTACAAATACCTTTATCTACCATCCATATACCACTTGTATCACCATCTCTTCGCCGAACTAGTGCACCTATACAATTTACCATTGTATTGGGTGTGTTGGGGACACAAGAGACTCTTTGTTATTTGGTTGCAGGGTTGCTTGAGAGAGACCATCTTCATCCTACGCCTCCTATGGATTGATAAACCTTAGGTCATCCACTTGAGGGAAATTTGCTACTGTCCTACAAACCTCTGCACTTGGAGGCCCAACAACGTCTACAAGAAGAAGGTTGTGTAGTAGACATCAGTCATGTAAATCCCATAGACAAGTTTCCGATAATGAGGATATCTCTACTTTGACGGGGTCAGGACTTCAGAAATATAATAAACTGGGCGTTGAACCTTATAAGCTTTTCCTTCTTCTTCCCGCTCGACCGTAAGTACTGTACTGACGACTTGTCTAGTGGCTGCTATATAAAGCAGTAGATGCTCTTTGCTGATTGGAGCAGCAAGCACCGGCTGGGTGGAAAGCAGGGCTTTTAGCTCTGCAAACGCTGCATCAGCTTCTGGGGTCCACTCGAACTTGTCTGATTTCTTCATCAGTCGGTAAAGAGGCAGCGCCTTTTCACCGAGGCGAGAAATGAATTGACTTAGGGCGGCCAAGCAACCAGTAAGCTTCTGGACATCATGCACACGCACAGGGCGTTTCATTCGGAGTATAGCGCCTACTTTCTCTGGGTTAGCATCGATTCCTCGTTCAGAAACAAGAAAACCGAGTAACTTCCTGCCTGGAACTCCAAACGTGCACTTTGATGGATTGAGATTGATATCATACCTTCTGAGGTTGGCAAAGGTTTCAGCAAGGTCAGTCAGTAGGTCGGAACCTTTACGTGACTTGACCACAATGTCATCCATGTATGCTTCCACATTCCGACTGATCTGAGTGAGCAGGCACTTCTGAATCATCCGCATGAATGTGGCTCCAGCGTTCTTCAAATCGAATGGCATTGTGACATAACAGAAGCACCCAAACGGGGTGATGAAAGCTATCTTTATTTCGTCGGGTCCGTACAGACAGATCTGGTGGTACCCGGAGTAGGCGTCCAAAAAGGACAAACGCTCGCACCCTGCAGTCGAGTCGACTATCTGATCGATGCGAGGGAGAGGGAAGTGATCTTTCGGGAAGGACCGATTGATATGCTTGAAATCAATACACATGTGAAGTGAGTCATCTTTCTTTGGGACCATGACAACATTGGCTAACCTCTCGGAGTGGTAGATCTCTCGGATAAACTCAGCTGCCAAAAGCCGAGCCACCTCTTTGCCGATTGCCTTTCTTTTCTCGATGGCGGACCGTCGAAGATGCTCTTTGACTGGTTTCACCTTCGGGTCGACTCACAATCGATTCTCAGCCAGTCCCCTGAGAACACCCGGCATGTCAGAAGGCTTCCATGCAAAGATGTCTCAGTTCTCACGGAGGAACTGGATGAGCGTTTCTTCCTATTTGGAGTCGAGTGTAGTTGAAATGTGAGTCGGAGCTGCGTTGGGATCTGTCGGGTGAATGTGAATCGACTTCGTTTCACCAGACGATTGGAATGCTGAATATGCGGCTGACTTCTTGGCTCGCAGCAACTCACTCGGATCTGCATTTTTCTGGTATTCTTGCAATTCTACCACGGCCATCTGGGCATCGGCGATCTTTGAACCCTTCTGGAAGCACTCTTCTGCTTTCTTCCGATTACCAGAGATAGTGATCACCCCTCTGGGACCAGGCATCTTCAGTTTGAGGTACACGTAACATGGTCGAGCCATAAACCGTGCATAAGCTGGCCTGCCCAGAATTGCATGATAAGCACTCTGGAAATCCACAACTTCAAATGTCAACTTTTCTTTGCGGTAATTTTTGGAATCACCGAAAACCACGTCGAGTGAAACCTGACCGAGGGATGCAGCTTTCTTGCCTGGAATGACCCCATGGAAACTCATATGGCTTTCGCTGAGTCTGGACATCGGAATGACCATTCCCTTCAACGTCTCTGCATACAGTATGTTTAGGCCACTGCCACCGTCCATCAGGACCTTTGTCAGTCGAGTGCCTTCGACCACCGGGTCGACCACCAGTGCTTGCCTCCCAGGGGTGGCTATATGCGCTGGATGGTCAGACTGGTCGAATGTAATGGCAGTCTGTGACCACTTCAAGTAACTGGGTGTCACCGGAGTGACCATGTTCACTTCCCTGTTGATGACTTTCAATCGACTTTTGCTCTCAACGTCAGCAAAAATCATCAGAGTGGAATTCACGTGGGGATAATCATCATCATCCTATTCCTCATCCTCAGCCTTGTCTGCTTCTTTCTCCTTTTCCTTGGGTTGTTTCTCTCGGAACTGCTGGATTAGGAGCCGACACTGCTGAGTGGTATGCTTCAGGTAAATGAAATTACCTTCTTCATCTTTTTTGGTGTGGATATGGCACGGCAAATCCAACACGTCGTTCCCATCTTGATCTTTTACTTTCTTGGGGTTCCACAGCCCTTTGGGCTTTCCCTTGAACTTTCCTTGAACCAAAGCCAAGGCTTCACCCGGAGCAGCTGGCTCGACCTTGCGCTTCTGTTTCCGACCGGAGTTTCCTCCTCCGGCTTCGTGGGCGACTGCTTTGTGCTTGCCGCTCCGGAGTCGCTCTTCTTCTTCACCATTGGCATACTTGGTGGCAATTTCCATCATCCGAGCCAGAGTCATATTCTCTGTCCGGCCGAACTTCATATTCAACTCTCGATACCTGACGCCTTCCTTAAAGGCACAAATTGCCTGATGATCCGACACATCTTCTACCGTGTGGTGTAGGGTGATCCATCTCTCGATATAATCCCTCAAAGTTTCATTCGGCTTCTAAACACAACACTGTAACTCTGTCAATCCTGCCAGCCGTTTGCAAGTGCCCTCGAATGTTCTGACAAACACTCGGGCGAGATCTTCCCAAGTATAGATTCTGCTAGGCGCTAACTGATTCAGCCATGCTCTAGCTGAGCCCTCCAACATCAGAGGAAGGTGTTTCATGGCCACTTCATCATTGCCGCCACCAATCTGGACAGCCACTCGGTAGTCTTCAAGCCAAGTGTGAGGCTTGGACTCTCTGGTGAACTTACTAACTCCAGACTCCAACCTGAAGTTGGGGGGAATCACCGCAGCTCTGATAGCTCTGCTGAAGCACTCTGGACCAGAGACATGCACCCTGTTGTTGGTTTGTGGATCTCTATCATGGCCCTCTCAGTGAGCTCTGTTTCTGTCGACCAAGCCCTGCACGAGAATAGATCTCGCATCAAAGCCTGGCTCCCTGGGGTCGATTGGAATACCTCGCCCAACACTGTGAGGGCGTCTGTCTTCATGCTGCCGAGGCACGTACGACCCGCTCCTTGGGGGAGGCATGGGCACTCGACAGCGATCATCACGATCGACTCGGCGATCATACTGCTCTCGGTTTCTGTACTGATCTCGTCGATCCCCACGTCCCTCATGCCTCGGAGGCGATCTTGGGCTATGGGCCGACTGAACTATGTCTGCCATCACGGATCTGCTGTGGATCCTATCCCGCGACTGAGATACAATCGTATTCTATTCTCCCGCCGCCCGGAGCAAGGCTCGGATCTGCACCAGACCTCGGCTAGCTTTTGACTGGGAGGGTTGGATCGACTCCGCTATCCGGGCAGCAGCAGCCAGATTCTGGATCGGGGTTCGGTATACCTGAGTCGGAGGAGGAAAAAGCTGGCGTCGACTGGATTCGGGAGCACGCTGCCGAGCGCGACCATCGAGTGTGCGCTGGAGGTTCTCCAGTCGAGTGCGCTCAGCTAGGTTGGCCAAGTGCTCCTGCTCCAAGGCCTGGGCCTCAGGGGTTTCTCCAACTATAGGAGTATGCAATGCATCCATGTTCTGGCAGCGAAGATCCTCCCTCTGCTGCGAGGAGAGGGGTTTGGGGCGGTACTCCTTGTGAACGCGCGACGGATCGCCGTTCCCGTCGCCTCCGTCTTCACGGTTGAAGCAAGGAGGGCTGCGTGGTCCATTGACCATCAGAACTTCAGCCGCTGGGTCGCTGCTGTCGCACTCGGATGCGGTCTCTACGGAGCCAGTTGACAGATCGAACAGGCCGTAGAGAGTTTCGTCGGGCTCGATCGCCGCGACTTGAGGGGTGGCCGACTGACGGGCCACCGCATGCCTCACCCACCGCTGAAGCCTCGACCGACCGGAGCGTTTGCTCCAGCGAGCCGCAGGGAGGGGAAAGCTGACGGAGTCGACTGATACTGGGTTGACGGTTGCCGCAGGAGGACGCCGCGGACGCACGCACGAAAGTGCGTCGCCCGGCGAGCGGGGAGCGCGTCGATGTCGAGTGGAGCCTCCTGAAGCCAAGCGGAGTCGTCAGCGACAAACACGAGTGCGCCGAGACGGATCTCGCGGCCCTCAGCCAAACCTCCGCCTGAAACCATGATGAAGGGGATCGGAAAAATTGCAACTTCTCCAACAAGTCACTAAGACACCTGCCCCGAGGTGGACGCCAACTATCGTGGTTCTAAGACTGACAGTAGAATAGGGGGGTAGGAATGTAGAGGCAAGATCCTAGCTATGGAGGAGTTGTACATGTGAGTTTAACGAGTTCAGGCCCTTCTCGGAGGAAGTAACAACCCTACGTCTCGGAGCCCAGAGGCGGTCGACTGAATATATGTGTGTGAATTACAGAAAGTGCGAACCCTTGTCCCAGAGGAGGGGGGTGGCTTATATAGAGTGTGCCAGGACCCCTGCTCCCCTCCGTTACACAGGGTTCAATGTTCATAAAACAGGAGCGTTACTGGTAACGTCTGCAATAAAGTGTTATAAATGCCCATAAAGCTATGGTTTAAGTCCTGACCGTTGCAGAGTGGAGAGTTTCTCATCTTCTGGTGGTCGAGTGTCTTCATGGTGGTCGAGTGAGCACATCTTCATGGTCGAGTGGATGATGGTTTCTCTTCGACTGCTTCTGATTCTTTGTAGAGATGCCCTTGGGGAGGGTATGTTGGACAGATCCATGACCCTACCCTAGGTACATAGCTTCATCACCGCCTCCTTCGTCGCCGACACCGCCGTCCATTTTTTCTGGCGACTCTGCTAGCAACGCCGCAACATCCGCCTAGCAACGCCGCCAACTCCCACGTCGCCCGTCACCGCCGTCTTGCCGCCGGGGAGCCGACTTCTTCCCACCCCTGCTCCCCCACCACACAGTCGCGGCCGTGACCAAGAAGCCGCCTCGCCGCCCTGGTCGTATCCTCACCGGCACGCTCGCCGGACGCCGGCAGGGCAGCTAGCTGGCCCGTGCGCGCCGCGACTCCCTTCGCCGGCCGTCTCCTTCATCGACGCCCGCAAGCTGTTCGATAGTTTACCAAGGTACAAAATGGACTCCACCGACGAGTTCTTTTTTCACAATTTTCTTTGCGACTCCGACGATCCATCATTCAATGACGAGGAGGAGATATTGGCTGCCGTGTTGGTCCATCACCACCTCAACAGCCAGTGGCCGTTGTTCCGTGGCTCCATTCCGTGCCACCTTCCGGCGTTGAATCACAACCAAGAGAGCGGGCATTTCCTTCTTTGGAAGGACTACTTTGATACAACAAATCCGTTGTTCAAACATAAAAAACTTCGTCGCCGTTTCCGTATGAGTAGGCATCTTTTCAACCGTATTAGAGAGGGGGTGGTCGGCTATGATGACTATTTCGAGTGCAAAGAGGATGCCGTTGGCAAGATTGGTTTCTCCTCTTATAAGAAATGCACTGCCGCCATTCGAATGCTTACATACAGAGTGCCCGGTGATCTCATTGACGAGTACATCCGTGTGAGCGAGTCTACATGCCTAGAGTCCCTGTATAAGTTCTGCAAGGCCGCTATTGATGTGTTTGGCCCTGAGTACTTGAGAGAGCCGACTCCTGAAGATACAACCCATTTGTTGGCGATGAAAGCCAGCGGGGGCTTCCCAAGAATGCTTGGCAGTATAGACTGCATGCACTGGGAGTGGAAGAACCGCCCTTCTGCTTGGCAAGGGCAGTATACGGGCCATGTCAGGGCTTGCACTATCATACTAGAGGCCGTGGAGTCTGAGATCTATGGATCTGGCACTCTTTCTTTAGCATGCCTGGATCACACAATGATATCAACGTGCTTCAGAGCTCGTCGGTGTTTGCTAGGCTTGCCGAAGGCAACAGCCCACCGGTGAACTTTACTATCAACGGCCACAACTACGACAAAGAATACTACTTGGGCGACGACATCTATCCTCAGTGGACCACTATTGCCAAGACAATCCCCAACCCTGTCGGAGAGAAGAGGAAAAGATTTGTCCAAGAGCAAGAGAGTGCTAGGAAAGATGTCGAGCGTGCCTTTGGTGTTTTGCAATCTCGATGGGGCATCGTTTGATATCCTGCTAATACCCGAAGCACGCAGAAACAATGGAAGGTGATGACTGCTTGTGTGATCATGCATAATATGATCGTAGAAGACGAGCGCCCGGAACGTCTCTACGGTCAAGGGTTTCAGTTTCAGGGTGAGAATGTTGTGCCTGAGCATGGAGGAGCGGCAACGTTTAACAGTTCACCCAATTTCATCATGACATGCGTGATTGGGAAACTCATGTGCAACTGCAAAATGATTTGGTTGAGTATATGTGGGTTCATGTTGGCAACCAATAAATGTATCTTTTTTTATTCGGTTTGTAAAACTATGTGAGACATTTTTATTTTTATTCGGCTTGTAAAACTATATTATTTTATTCTGTTCAAACTATGTTATTTAACTATATATTTAAGTGCAAATTCAATTGCAAAAATGAGCTATTTGTTGAAATAGGGCGGCCAGCCAGCCACGCCGGCATATATGGGTCGACGCATAGAGCGCGCTGCCGACCCATATCTAAAACAGGGCGAACGCCGAGCGGACGGCCGACCCAAACGAACGAAATCACCGTCCGTTTGGGTCGCCCCATTGAAGTTCCTCTAAAGCCCTCTCCCTTCAGTTTGCATCCGGTTTATGAAAGTGGACATCCGAATAGGTCCATGAATGAATAAGCTACCATGTTGAATTGTAAAATATCTCCGGACAGCTCGACCAAGACGTATGCGAAGAGTTTGAGAGCCCGTGTCGGAGATGCCCTTAGTAAAGCGGAATGCATCCCGTGGCTCTTGAACTGCTCATGCGAACGTTATTCTGCTTCTTAAATTTGCTAGATTAATTGTTTCTCGATGAAAGTTCGCATGGGCAAGGAGATGCGAGACACACACACCTGCCCAGTCGTGCCTCACTGCCTGATTGCCTCGTGATTTGCAAAGTCCTTAGATTCGGTGCGAGGCATACCAAGTTTTAAGTTTGCTTTTTAAACTTTTGATTTTGTTGTTCGCTCATAACATGTTTCATCAATTGAAACTTACGAGGTTTTAGAAACTTGTCAAAACATATAAAAAGGGTTCAAAGCCCTCGTTATAGGAACACAAATATACAAACGAAACATAATTTAGACTTTTGATTCGAAAATATTAAAATTAAAAAGCCAAAAAAATGAGGTTGATGGCCCCTCCCTTGCATGCTACAAACCCCCTTATGTGTACCAACCCAAATAGAGGCAGTTATTTAATTACTGCATCTAGCGGAGACCTACTCACTCTTGTGCACAAGTATCTGCTATCACACCAAATATGTTCCTTGGTATGGAACATGCTTACACCTGGGTTTAAGTCTTAGACTTAACACTGTTTTTTTATCTCAAGCTTTTTGAGTTATTTCTTTTAGCAATATGGCACATGCTTATAAAAAACATTATTGTTGGTGCCAGTTTATGTATTGTATGAGATTTAAAAAAAAACTAGACTATACCGCGCGCGTTGCTGCGGGAATCGCTGCAATATATTTCAGTGATTTGATTGTATGAAACATGCATAGTTGAATTAAGAATATATGAATTTAAACTTTGATTATTGTGTAATAAAAAATTTAAATGTAAGTGGCATAGTATAATAGAAAACATTTTCCCATGCATTTTGCATGGACCCTTTGGTGAGGTGGGATATGTGCATGCGACCAACTAATAATGGAACTTTTCTCATGCATGTTGTGGTGGGCCTTCGATGATGTGGCTAAGATAATAGAGGAAATGGGGATGAAATATTTGGGTATATTGGATATGAGTTACTCCACTTGGGTCAAAAGAGATGGTTTGACACCTACATCCAGCACACATGGCCAGTAGTATGGCCATTGTAAATTTTGTTATTTTGCATCTTGGACCTTAAAACCCATCTAGTTTAAATATATTTGTTTCAACCCCACCCACCTTCTGTTGGAGCTATATATCTCCCCATAATGATTCCTATTATGCCTCACCTCTGGCATCAGCGTGTTTGCTCGCTCGGGTAACTGTAGTGAACACCCGCTTGATCGTTGTACGGCATTTCTTCATCTTCTTTGCTGTCAAACTTGCTGGACTGGTCTTATTTTTACTGGTTCCTTTCTTGTCCTTCTTTCTTTATGTGTCTTTTTTTTATGATTTTCATTAACTTTCTTCGGTTCTTATTTAATTTTTTCCTTTTCCTCTTTTTCTGTGTTATTCTTTATGGTTTTCATTTTCTTTTTCATTTGTGTTTTTATACACGTTTTTATTTTTCTAATTTTTTGGTTTTCCGTGTTGGTTTTCAAAGGTTTTCTTTTGGGTTTGGGGCTTCTCTGTGTTTCTTCACCAGTTTTTTCTACTTCCTTTTTTGCTTTCCTATTGTTTTCTACACATCCGTGCATTTTTCATATACATTAGGAATGTGTCCATACACATATAACAGTTTTTCAAATACATGACAACATTTTTCAAATATATGTTTTCATATCTATGTTTTCCATACACATTGTACATTATTCGTATACATCAGGGACATTGTTTCACACACGTGTAACATTATTAAAATATGCGAATACCATTTTTCAAATACATGTTATGATGTCCAATTTTTCATACACCTTGTAGTTTTTTACACATGTTTAATGTTTTACAAATACATGATTAACATACTTCCAAAATACATGCTTTTGAACATTTTCTGAATACATGTGAAACATTTCCAAAATACAGGACATTTTTTGGAAAGATTTTTTAAAAAAATTATGCATGCAATTTTGTAGGTTGTAGAAACATTTTTTAAAAGGTCATGAACATTTTAGTGAAACACATGAACATTTATTTAATGGTAGAATTATTTTTCAATGACACAAACATTTTTTACGTTGTATAATTTTCTTAGGTAATAGCACGTACGTTCTTTTGACATGCGTGAACATTTTTCAAATGTCACACAATTTTTTTCAATGCTATCAATATTTGTCTAAATTACACCAACAATTTTTGTATACCGTGTTTACAATTTTAAAATTTAAATATAAGTTTTGGAATATGTGTATTTGAAATTCTATGAAAATATTTTCTTTATTTTATTTTATTTGTATTATAGATGTCAATATTTTATTATGTAATCTTGGTCAAACATAGACAAGTTCAATTTGCACGAAAATCGATACACCTTACATTCTGGAATGGAGGGAACATGAGCAAAGGAAAGAAAAACAGATTGAAAAAACAAAGAGTTACCAACTACCCTGAAGCTAATTTGCCCTGCCCCACTTGAGGCTCGCTGTAAGCGATGCTAGTTCTAACTCGCGTCAGGCGATTTATAGATGTCCCCCTCACCTTCTCCCACAACTGATATGTATTGCTCCTTGCATAATATATCACAGCAACCGCCCACACGAGCTCGGCATGAGCCGACCCACTGAGTGTTCTCTAGCGGCGGTTTTCGGAAGGTTCTGGGAGCTTCTCACCCGGTTTTGGGAAGCTTTAGGGCATGTTTTCTCTTCTTTTTTCTGCTAGTTTTTCTGTTTTTTATTGTTTTGTTTTTGTTGCTTTTTTCGGATTTTTTTGTTTCACTTAATTTTTTTCTTTTGGTTCCTATTTTCAAATAATCAACTTTTTTTTAGCTTTTTGTGACCTTTATTTGAAGATTTTTCTTTATTTAGTGAACATGTTTTGAATTCATAAATTATTTTACATATTCACGGAAATAACTAAAGTCCATGATTTTGTAAAATATATGACTTTTTTATTACCATGTTTTTAATTAATGAAGTTTTTCAAAGAGTTGACTTTTTAATTCTCTGATTTTTCATTTATATTATTTTGGAGTTTGAAAGCACCTTTTAAATTTCGTGAACATTTTTTTATTTTATGAAAATATGAAAATAGAACATGTTTTAAAAATATCAGGATTTGTTCACGGATATTTTTCAAATTTGTGAAATTTAGAAAATTTAGAAATATTTTAAATTCATGTATAGTTAAAATATGTGATTTTTTTCCAATTTATGAAAATTTCAACTTCATAATTATATTTTGAATTGAAAATTAAATACAAAAAATGAAGTGAAAAAATAGGAAAGAAACATGTACACTAACGCCTTCGCTAGCTAGCACCCATTCCGCTTATCTTCAATAACTAATCATTCCTAAAAATATGGTGAGACATATTGTACTAAAAGATCATCTCTTGTCTTTTCTTAAATAAGAAAAGACAAACCTTTTTTATGAACTCTCTCCTCCACCTCACCATTTATCCTATGTGGCACTCCTAAGATAGCATCATTGTACATGCCCTGAAACGAAAAGAAGTATTCGTAAATTGCCTCAAATCACATGTAAGCGAGGATATATCTGTTGGGGACCGTAGTAATTTCAAAAAATTCCCTACGCACACGCAAGATCATGATGATGCATAGCAACGAGAGGGGAGAGTGTGTCCATGTATCCTCGTAGATCGAAAGCGGAAGCGTTAGCACAACGCAGTTGATGTAGTCGTACGTCTTCACGATCCGACCGATCAAGTACCGAACGCACGACACATCCGAGTTCTGCACACGTTCAACTCGATGACGTCCCTCGAATTCCGATCCAGCCGAGCTTTGAGGGAGAGTTTCGTCAGCACGACGGCGTAGTGACAATGTTGATGTTCTACCGTCGCAGGGCTTCGCCTAAGCACCGCTACAATATTATCGAGGTGGACTATGGTGGAGAGGGGCACCGCACAGGGCTAAAAGATCCAAGAGATTAATTGTTGTGTGATACGTCTCAGTCGTATCTACTTTTCCAAACACTTTTGCCCTTGTTTTGGACTCTAACTTGTATGATTTGAATGGAACTAACCTGGACTGACGCTGTTTTCAGCAGAATTACCTTGGTGTTGTTTTATGTGCAGAAAGCAAATATTCTCGAAAAGTCCTGAAACTCCACGGAATACCTTAGAAAAAAATAATAAAAAATCCTCACCAAAGATGAAGACCAGGGGCCCACACCCTGTCCACGAGGGTGGGGGGCGCGCCCCCTACCTCGTGGGCCCCCTGAAAACCCTCCGACGCCAATTTCAACTCTATATATTCGCTTCCGGAGAGAGAAAAATCAGAGAGAAGAAATCATCGCTTTTTATGATACGGAGCCGCTGCCAAGCCCTAAAACCTCTCGGGAGGGCTGATCTGGAGTCCGTTCGGGGCTCCGAAGAGGGGGATTCGTCGCTGTCATCATCATCAACCATCCTCCATCACCAATTTCATGATGCTCACCGCTGTGTGTGAGTAATTCCATCATAGGCTTGCTGGACGGTGATGGGTTGGATGAGATTTATCATGTAATCGAGTTAGTTTTGTTAGGGTCTGATCCCTAGTATCCACTATGTTCTGAGATTGATGTTGCTATGACTTTGCTATGCTTAATGCTTGTCACTAGGGCCCGAGTGCCATGATTTCAGATCTGAACCTATTATGTTTTCATGAATATATGTGAGTTCTTGATCCTATCTTGCAAGTCTATAGTCACCTACTATGTGTTATGATCCGGCAACCCCGAAGTGACAATAATCGGGACCACTCCCGGTGATGACCATAGTTTGAGGAGTTCATGTATTCACTATGTGCTAATGCTTTGTTCCGGTTCTCTATTAAAAGGAGGCCCTAATATCCCTAAGTTTCCAATAGGACCCCTCTGCCACGGGAGGGTAGGACAAAAGATGTCATGCAAGTTCTTTTCTATAAGCACGTATGACTATATACAGAATACATGCCTACATTACATTGATGAATTGGAGCTAGTTCTGTGTCACCCTATGTTATGACTGTTACATGATGAACCGCATCCGGCATAATTATCCATTACTGATCCGGTGCCTACGAGTTTTCCATATACTGGTTTACGCTTATTTACTTTCCCGCTGCTACTGTTGCAATCACTACAAAATACCAAAAACATTACTTTTGCTGTCTTTACTTTTGTTGCCGTTACCACCACTATCATATTACTGTGCTAATAAACACTTTGCTGCAGATACTAAGTTTCCAGGTGTGGTTGAATTGACAACTCAGCTGCTAATACTTGAGAATATTCTTTGGCTCCCCTTGTGTCGAATCAATAAATTTGGGTTAAATACTCTACCCTCGAAAACTGTTGTGATCCCCTATACTTGTGGGTTATCAAGACCTTTTTCTGGCGCCGTTGCCGGGGAGCATAGCTCTATTCTTTGAGTCACTTGGATTTATATCTGCTGGACACTATAAAGAACTTGAAAGACGCTAAGACAACAATTTATCCCTCAACTACGAGGGGAGGTAAGGAACTGCCATCTAGCTCTGCACTTGATTCACCTTCTGTTATGAGTAAACTAGCGACACCTAAACCTGCTTCTGCTATTCGTTCCGATATGTCGCATGTTATTGATGATGCCACTTCTACTATGCATGATACTTATGATGAAACTGCTTCTATGCCTGATACTACTGTGCCCCTTAGTGAATTTCTTGAAGAACAAATTGCTAGGGCTAGAGAAAGAGAAATTGATGAAGCTGAATACGATGATGATAGTGATGATGAAAATATGCCTGTTATTCCTGAAGGTTATCTTTTTGATAAAGATTCTTCTTTAGCTATTTTAGCCTGCAAAGATAGACATGAGCTTAAAAGGTTATTGATTAAATGGAATAAAGAATCACTTAGAGATAAAATGACACCTGATCCTGCTTTTGCAACTTCACCTATATGTGTTCCTGATAAGGATTATGAATTCTCTGTTGATCCAGATATAATTACTTTGGTTGAATATGATCCTTTTTATGGCTATGAATCTGAAATTGTTGTGGCACATCTTACTAAGTTAAATGATATAGCTGCCCTGTTCACTAATGATGAGAGATCGCGTTACTTCTATATACTCAAAATATTTCCGTTCTCATTAAAGGGTGATGCTAAGATATGGTTTAATTCTCTTGATCCTGGTTGTGTGCGTAGTCCCTAGGATATGATTTATTACTTCTCTGCTAAATATTTCCCTGCTCATAAGAAACAAGCTGCTTTGAGGGAAATATACAATTTCGTGCAAATTAAAGAAGAGAGTCTCCCACAAGCTTGGGGGAGGCTTCTCAAGTTACTTAATGCTTTGCTTGATCATCCTCTTAAGAAACCTGAAATACTTGATATCTTTTATAATGGACTAACCGATGCTTCCAGAGATTACCTGGATAGTTGTGCTAGTTCTCTTTTCAGGGAAAGAACACCGGATGAAGCTGAAATTCTATTGAATAATATGTTGACAAATGAAAATAATTGGGCACCTTCTGAGCCAGCTCCTGCTCCAATTAATGATCCTATTCCTAAACCAACTCCGAAGAAGAGAGGTGTTCTATTTCTCAGTCCCGAAGATATGCAAGAGGCAAAGAAATCTATGAAAGAAAAAGGTATTAAAGCCGAAGATGTTAAGAATTTACCTCCTATTGAAGAAATACATGGTCTTAATCTACTGCCTGTCGAAGAAACATATGAACTTGATCACTTATTTACTGAAGAACCTCCTGATCCCGATATCCCGACACATGTAGTAAAGGTAAATTCTCTCTATAGATTTGATGAAGGTGATATCCCTCACTATAAGTCTGCTAGGCAATGCTTTGATGAGTTTGATAATTTTATTGTCAAACAAGAAAATTTCAATGCTTATTTTGGTAGACAATTGAAATATGATTCCAATATAATTAAATACTTGGGTGATTATATGGCTAATATTAGAGGTGAACTTAAACTTGTTAGCAAACATGCTTCTATGGTTACCACTCAAGTAGAACAAGCACTTAAAGCTCAAAAAGAATTGCTCCATGAAATGAATAATAAGAAAAATGATTATGCTGTTAGAGTGGCTACTAGAACTGGTAGAATGACTCAGGAACCTTTGTATCCTGAAGGCCACCCTAAGAGAATCGAGCAAGATTCTCAGAGAAATAATATTGATGTTCCTAGTTCTTCTAAGAAGAAGAAAAAGAAAAATGATAGAACTGTGCAAACTTCTAGTGAACCTATTGCTGAACCACCTGATAATCCAAATGATATCTCTATGTCTGATGCTGAAACACAATCTGGTAATGAACATGAACCTAGTGAAAATATTAATGATGATGTTCATAATGATGCTCAACCTACTAATGATAATGATGTAGAAATTGAACCTGTTGTTGATCTTGATAACCCACAATCAAAGAATCAACGTTATGATAAAAGAGACTTTGTTTCTAGGAAACATGGTAAAGAAAGGGAACCCTGGGTTCAGAAAACCATGCCTTTTCCTCCGAAATCATCCAAGAAGAAGGATGATGAGGATTTTGAGCGCTTTGCTGAAATGATTAGGCCTATCTTTTTACGTATGCGATTGACTGATGTGCTCAAAACAAATCCTTATGCTAAATATATGAAGGATATCATTACTAATAAAAGAAAGATACCGGAAGCTGAAATTTCCACCATGCTTGCTAATTATACTTTTAAGGGTGGAACACCAAAGAAACTTGGAGACCCCGGAGTACCCACTATACCTTGCTCCATTAAAAGAAATTATATTAAAATTGCTTTATGTGATCTTGGAGCCGGTGTTAGTGTTATGCCTCTCTCTTTATATCATAGACTTGACTTGAATAAGTTGACACCTACTGAAATATCTTTGCAAATGGCTGATAAATCAACTGCTATACCTGTCGGTATTTGTGAGGACGTGCCTGTTGTGGTTGCAAACGTTACTATTTTAACGGACTTTGTTATTCTTGATATTCCCGAGGATGATAGTATGTCTATTATTCTTGGAAGACCTTTTCTTAATACTGTAGGGGCCGTTATTGATTGCAACAAAGGCAATGTCACTTTTCATGTTAATGGTAATGAGCATACGATACACTTTCCGAGGAAACAACCTCAAGTTCATAGTATCAACTCCATTGGAAAAATTCCATCGATTATAATTGGAGGTTTTGAATTTCCTCTTCCTACGGTCAAAAAGAAATATGATATACTTATTATAGGGGATGTGCATATCCCCGTTGAGGTAACTTAGTGTTATTCGAAATTTCTCCGGTTTCATGATTATCGGAATGAGTTTGTTAACAAGACCTGATCAACCTTGTTAGTGGATTCTTTTTGATAAGCATGAGATGGATGAAACTAGAAGCACAAACTTCTGTACCCTCTTTATATTTTCTGTAATTTAGTAGAAATAAAGTAAAAATAGTATTTCTCTGTCTGTTTCCTGTCTTATCTGTGGAATATAAAAATATCCCAAAAATAAAAGTCCTCAGAATGCCATGCCAATTTAATATGATTTTTTCGGGAATATTTGAGGATTTACTATGCAAAAATTACCACGGGAGGAGCTGCCACCTGGCCACGAGGGTGGTGGGCGCGCCCCCCCTCCTGGGCGTGCCCCCTGCCTCGTGGGCCCACGGTGGCCCTCCTCCACTTATCCCAGCACCCATCTTCTTCCTCTGCCTCACACAAACCCGAAAAACCAGCTCAAGCACGAGTTCCAGCCACTTTTGCTGTGATTTTCGATCTCCTTGCTCAAAGCACCTCTCGCAAAACTGCTTGAAGAGATTGTTCCTTGGTATGTGAATCCTCCATTGGTCCAATTAGTTTTTGTTCTAGTGCTTTATTCTTTGCAAATTTGTGCTGCATAGGTGACCATGTTCTTGAGCTTGCATGTCAAATTTATATGGTTCCAAGTAGTTCTAATGCTTGATATAGGCTCTAGGCACTTGTAGGAGTAGTTGCTATCAGTTTTATTGAAGTTGGTTCACTTTTGTTTGAAGTTACTAAAAATTTCAGAATTTTTCATAGAAAAACAATATGTTTAGGAAGATGTTCCAAGGTGGTTCCTCTAAGAAGCAAGGACCCAAGATTGCTATGCGCGATGCTGACGAGGATCCACCAAGAGACGCTCCGGTACGGCCTTGCAAGTGGCCGTCGGAAAATTTTATGGACCGTGCGGGAATTAAAGAAGAATTCAAAGCATATTTGTGCAATGCCGGTCTTGAGGAATTTGAGGCAAACAAATGCCCCCAGTATCATGATCTCACAAGTTCATTTGTGAGGAGGTTTGAGTATTCATCTTCACGTAATTCTCCTTCAGTCATGTTTGATCTTTATGATAAATCTTATAGAATGGACTTAGAGGATTTCACTCTTGCGTGCGAACTTCCATCATGGGGCAATATTAGGGATCCCCCTAAATCTGAATTTAGAAACTTTCTTGCTGATATAACTGTGGGAGATATAACGCAAGCTACCATAGGGAGCATTCACTTTCCAGCTTTACATTATTTTGCTCTCTTCATCGGTAGATGCATAAATGCTAAGGATGAAGCATGTCACATATGTGTCCCTGACCTTAGAATTCTTAGGAGTGCTGTGTTAGGAGACCAATCTTATCATCTGGGAGCCATTGTAGCTCGTAGGTTGCATCATAATAGACATAATGGAGATTTCTTTGGAGGAATTTATGCAACCCGCTTAGCTCATTTTCTTGAGATAGACATCCGTGAGGGTGATACGGAGTTGCCTACTGCATATTTAGATTATGACTCCATGGCTTCACATCATTTTGTTGAGTGACCCGAATCACCTCTTTTATACCGTTTAATTTTTAACAAACGGCATGTCGCCCGTATTACTCTCCCTGCTCCTGCTCTTTTTGATTCATAGACAAAAGGAAGATATACTATTACTAGAGAGGAGGCAGATGAGTACGAGAGGAGAGCGGAGGCAGCCCGACTCCACGCTGCAGCTCAGGAGGCGATAACTGTTGTATCGTAGTACGACCCCAGCTACACCTACGGGTATCCGCCAGGCTATCCCTGGCAATAGACCAACTTAGGCCAAAAGCCTAAGCTTGGCGGAGTACGTATTTCTCACCGACATTACATTTATGTTCACACACACTCATTGCTAGATGTCGGTGCTTATACTCTTTCATTGTAATATCCATGCTAGTTCATTTTCTTTTTCCTGCTTTTTTCTTGTGTGTTTGTTAAACCTTAAGAAAAACAAAAAATTAGTAGTAATTTACTTTCCTGCTGTAGTAGTAATTAAAAAGAAAACCCAAAAAAAATATTTCCCCTTCTTCTTATGCTTGTTGGGAGCTTTCCCGTGTAAATAGTTTTCTTTTCTTTTCTTTTCTTTTCTTTGGGGGTCAGTAGGAGAAGACCATAATTAAATTGTTGTAGTGGCTCTTATATGCTTTAATGTTGATTTAACCCAGAGCCCATATTGCCTTGTCTTCTCCTATTTCTTGAATGCTCGCAGATTCCAGCTTAGTCCAATGCACGTGCACTCTTATTATTATTCACACCGTTCGGTCATGCAAGTGAAAGGCAATTATGATGATATATGATGGACTGACTGAGATGAGAAAAGCTGGTATGAACTCGACCTCTTTTGTTTTGTAAATATGATGAGCCCGTCGTTCTTGATTCAGCTTATTATGAATAAACATGTTTGCAATGACAATTAGAGACCATAGTTGCTTGTGCCATGCTTGATTAGCTATGTGTTATAATGGTTTACCTTGTGTGCCAACATGCTATTGAGATGATTATGATGTGGTATGATGGGGTGGTATCCTCCTTTGAATGATTTAAGTGACTTGACTTGGCACATGTTCACGCATGTAGTTGAAACAAAATCAACATGGCCTTCATGATATTTATGTTCATGGTGGATTATATCCTACTCATGCTTGCATCCAATGTTTATTAATTTTAATGCATGTACATGGCTGTTGTCGCTCTCTAGTTGATCGCTTCCAAGTCTTTTGCTAGCCTTCACCTGTACTAAGCAGGAATACTACTTGTGCATCCAATCCCTTAAACCCCAAAGTTATTCCAGATGAGTCCACTATACCTTCCTATATGCGGTATCTACCTGCCGTTCCAAGTAAATTTGTATGTGCCAAACTCTAAACCTTCAAATAAACATTCTGTTTTGTATGCTCGAATAGCTCATGTATCAACAAAGGCTGTCCTTATCTTCCGTGTTAGGCGGGTTATTATCAAGAGGAGTGGACTCTGCTCCTCACTCACGAGAAAATGGCTGGTCACTGGGATGCCCAGTTCCATGCTTTATGCAAACTAAATCAAAATTAATTGCAAACAAAACTCCCCCTGGGACCTGATGTATGTTGGAGGCACTCATTGTTTCAAGCAAGCCATGGATTGATGCTTGTTGGTGGAGGGGGAGTATAAACTTTACCATTCTGTTTGGAAACCGCCTATAATTTGTTTAGCATGGAAGATATTGCCATCTCTTAGTTGTTACGTTGACAATGAAACTATACCGCTCAAAATGCAATTTAACTCTATTTCAAAACCGAGCTCTGGCACCTCTACAAATCCCTGCTTCCCTCTGCGAAGGGCCTATCCATTTACTTTTATGTTGAGTCATCACCCTCTTATTAAAGAGCACTAGCTGGAGAGCACAACTGTCATTTGCATTCATCACTATTAATCTATGTTGGGTATGACTATGATTGGATCTCTTTTACCACGAATTACAATGTCTAGTCAGTCCTTGATCTTTAAAGGTGCTCTGCATTTATGTTTTGCGGTCTCAGAAAGGGCTAGCGAGATACCATCTTGTTATATCATATTATGGTTGTTTTGAGAAAGTGTTGTCATCCGAGATTTATTATTATGGCTTGCTAGTTGATTATGCTATTGATATGAGTAATTATGAGACCTGAGAATTATTGCAAATGTGGTTAGTTATGATCTATGCTGAAAACTTGAATGCTGGCTTGACATAGTTACAACAACAAGAGCAAACAAAGTTTGTAAAAGTTTTTCTTTCTTTCTTTCAGTTTGTCAACTGAATTGCTTGAGGACAAGCAAGGGTTTAATCTTGGGGGAGTTGATACGTCTCCGTCGTATCTACTTTTCCAAACACTTTTGCCCTTGTTTTGGACTCTAACTTGTATGATTTGAATGGAACTAACCTGGACTGACGCTGTTTTCAGCAGAATTACCTTGGTGTTGTTTTATG
This sequence comes from Triticum urartu, assembly GCF_003073215.2. Lineage (NCBI taxonomy): Eukaryota > Viridiplantae > Streptophyta > Magnoliopsida > Poales > Poaceae > Triticum > Triticum urartu. Next base: position 462,545,252 of record NC_053028.1, read on the forward strand.
TGCAGAAAGCAAATATTCTCGTAAAGTCCTGAAACTCCACGGAATACCTTAGAAAAAATAATAATAAATCCTCGCCAAAGATGAAGACCAGGGGGCCCACACCCTATCCACGAGGGTGGGGGGCACGCCCCCTACCTCGTGGGCCCCCTAGAAACCCTCCGATGCCAATTCCAACTCTATATATTCGCTTCCGGAGAGAAAAAAATCAGAGAGAAGAAATCATCGCGTTTTACGATACAGAGCCGCCGCCAAGCCCTAAAACCTCTCAGGAGGGCTGATCTGGAGTCCGTTCGGGGCTCCGGAGAGGGGGATTCGTCGCCGTCGTCATCATCAACCATCCTCCATCACCAATTTCATGATGCTCACCGCGTGCGTGAGTAATTCCATCGTAGGCTTGCTGGACGGTGATGGGTTGGATGAGATTTATCATGTAATCGAGTTAGTTTTGTTAGGGTTTGATCCCTAGTATTCCACTATGTTCTGAGATTGATGTTGCTACGACTTTGCTATGCTTAATGCTTGTCACTAGGGCCCGAGTGCCATGATTTCAGATCTGAACCTATTATGTTTTCATGAATATATGTGAGTTCTTGATCCTATCTTGCAAGTCTATAGTCACCTACTATGTGTTATGATCCGGCAACCCCGAAGTGACAATAATCAGGACCACTCCCGGTGATGACCATAGTTTGAGGAGTTCATGTATTCACTATGTGCTAATGCTTTGTTCCGGTTCTCTATTAAAAGGAGGCCTTAATATCCCTAAGTTTCCAATAGGACCCCGCTGCCACGGGAGGGTAGGACAAAAGTGTCATGCAAGTTTTTTTCCAGAAGCACGTATGACTATATCCGGAATACATGCCTACATTACATTGATGAATTGGAGCTAGTTCTGTGTCACCCTATGTTATGACTATTACATGATGAACCACATCCGACATAATTATCCATCACTGATCCGGTACCTACAAGTTTTCCATATACTGGTTTACGCTTATTTACTTTCCCGCTGCTACTGTTACAATCACTACAAAATACCAAAAACATTACTTTTGCTGTCTTTACTTTTGTTGCCGTTACCACCACTATCATATTACTGTGCTACTAAAAACTTTGCTGCAGATACTAAGTTTCCAGGTGTGGTTGAATTGACAACTCAGCTGCTAATACTTGAGAATATTCTTTGGCTCCCCTTGTGCCGAATCAATAAATTTGGGTTAAATACTCTACCCTCGAAAATTGTTGCGATCCCCTATACTTGTGGGTTATCATTGTGTCTCCAATGAGTGCCTCTCTCCCCGTATATAAAGGAGTGGAGGAGGGAGAAGGACGACCCTCTCTTTGGTGCACCCTAGGGGAGTCCTACTCCCACCGGGAGTAGAATTCCCCTTTTCCTGGTAGAACTAGTAGTCCTTCCAAGTAGTAGAAGTAGGAGAGAAGGAAAAGGAAAAGAGAAGAAAAGGAAGGAGGGGGTGCCCCCCTCCCCCTAGTCCAATTCGGACTAGGCCTTGGGGGGGCGCGCAGCCTCTCCTCTCTTTCTCCTAAAGCCCAATAAGGCCCATCTACTCCCCGGCGAATTCCCGTAACTCTCCGGTACTCCGAAAAATACCCGAATCACTTGGAACCTTTCCGATGTCCGAATAGTCATCCAATATATCGATCTTTATGTCTCGATCATTTTGAGACTCCTCGTCATGTCCCCGAAGTCATCCGGGACTCCGAACTACCTTCGGTACATCAAAACACATAAACTCATAATATAACCGTCATCGAACTTTAAGCATGCGGACCCTACGGGTTCGAGAACTATGTAGACATGACCGAGACACGTCTCCGGCCAATAACCAATAGAGGAACCTAGATGCTCATATTGGCTCCTACATATTCTACGAAGATTTTTATCGGTCAAACCGCATAACAACATACGTTGTTCCCTTTGTCATCGGTATGTTATTTGCCCGAGATTCGATCATCGGTATCTCAATACCTAGTTCAATCTCATTACCGACAAGTCTCTTTACTCGTTCCGTAATACATCATCCCGCAACTAACTCATTAGTTGCAATGCTTGCAAGGCTTAAGTGATGTGTATTACCGAGTGGCCCAGAGATACCTCTCCGACAATCGGAGTGACAAATCCTAATCTTGAAATACGCCAACCCAACAAGTACCTTTGGAGACACCTGTAGAGCACCTTTATAATCACCCAATTATGTTGTGACGTTTGGTAGCACACAAAGTCTTCCTCCAGTAAACGGGAGTTGCATAATCTCATAATCATAGGAACATGTATAAGTCATGAAGAAAGCAATAGCAACATACTAAACGATCAAGTGCTAAGCTAACGGAACGGGTCAAGTCAATCACATCATTCTCCTAATGATATGATCCCGTTAATCAAATGACAACTCATGTCTATGGTTAGGAAACTTAACCATCTTTGATTAACGAGCTAGTCAAGTAGAGGCATACTAGTGACACCATGTTTGTCTATGTATTCACACATGTATTATGTTTCCAGTTAATACAATTCTAGCATGAATAATAAACATTTATCATGAAATAAGGAAATAAATAATAACTTTATTATTGCCTCTAGGGCATATTTCCTTCAGTCTCCCACTTGCACTAGAGTCAATAATCTAGTTCACATCTCCATGTGATTTAACATCAATAGTTCACATCACCATGTGATCAACACCCAAAGGGTTTACTAGAGTCAATAATCTAGTTCACACCGCTATGTGATTAACACTCAAAGAGTACTAAGGTGTGATCATGTTTTGCTTGTGAGAGAAGTTTTAGTCAACGGGTCTGCCATATTCAGATCCGTATGTATTTTGCAAATTTCTATGTCAACAATGCTCTGCACGGAGCTACTCTAGCTAATTGATCTCACTTTCAATATGTATCTAGATCGAGACTTAGAGTCATCCAGATCGGTGTCAAATCTTGCATCGACGTAACTCTTTACGACGAACCTTTTGTCACCTCCATAATCGAGAAACATATCCTTATTCCACTAAGGATAATTTTGACCGCTGTCCAGTGATCTACTCCTAGATCACTATTGTACTCCCTTGCTAAACGCAGTGTAGGGTATACAATAGATCTGGTACACAGCATGGCATGCTTTATAGAACCTATGGCTGAGGCACAAGGAATGATTTTCATTCTATTTCTATCTTCTGCCGTGGTCGGGCTTTGAGTCTTACTCAATTTCACACCTTGTAACACAGGCAAGAACTCTTTCTTTGACTGTTCCATTTTAAACTACTTCAAAATCTTGTCAAGGTATGTACTCATTGAAAAAACTTATCAAGCGTCATGATCTATCTCTATAGATCTTGATGCTCAATATGTAAGCAGCTTTGCCAAGGTCTTTATTTCGAAAAACTCCTTTATGCTTTTCAGAAAAATTCTACATTATTTCCGATCAACAATATGTCATTCACATATATTTATTAGAAATGTTGTAGTGCTCCCACTCACTTTCTTGTAAATACGGGCTTCACCGCAAGTCTGTATAAAACTATATGCTTTGATCAACTCATCAAAGCGTATATTCCAACTCCGAGATGCTTGCACCAGTCCATAGATGGATCACTGGAGCTTGTACATTTTGTTAGCACCTTTAGGATCGACAAAACCTTCTGGTTGCATCATATACAACTCTTCTTTAAGAAATCCATTAAGGAATGTAGTTTTGACATCCATTTGCCAGATTTCATAAAATGTGGCAATTTGCTAACATGATTAGGACAGACTTAAGCATCGCTACGAGTGAGAAAATCTCATCATAGTCAACACCTTGAACTTGTCGAAAACCTTTTGCAACAATTCGAGCTTTGAAGATAGTAACACTACTATCAGCGTCCGTCTTCCTCTTGAAGATCCATTTATTTTCTATGGCTTGCCGATCATCGGGCAAGTCAACCAAAGTCCATACTTTGTTCTCATACATGGATCCTATCTTAGATTTCATGGCCTCAAGCCATTTCGCGGAATCTGGGCTCATCATCGCTTCCTCATAGTTCTTAGGTTCGTCATGGTCAATTAACATGACCTCCAGAACAGGATTACCGTACCAATCTGGTGCGGATCTCACTCTAGTTGACCTACGAGGTTCGGTAGTAACTTGATCTGAAGTTACATGATCATCATCATTAGCTTCCTCACTAATTGGTGTAGGAGTCACAGAAACAGATTTCTGTGATGAACTACTTTCCAATAAGGGAGCAGGTACAGTTACCTCATCAAGTTCTACTTTCCTCCCACTCACTTCTTTCGAGAGAAACTCCTTCTCTAGAAAGGATCTATTCTCAGCAACAAATATCTTGCCTTCGGATCTGTGATAGAAGGTGTACCCAACAGTTACTTTTGGGTATCCTATGAAGACACACTTCTCCGACTTGGGTTTGAGCTTATCAAGATGAAACTTTTTCACATAAGCATTGCATCCCCAAACTTTAAGAAACGACAGCTTAGGTTTCTTGCTAAACCACAGTTCATACAGTCTCGTCTCAACGGATTTAGATAGTGCTGTAGCGACCCGACCCGAATGGATCAAGTCTACTGTGCTCCGGTGTCATCCCTGGATCAGTAATGCTGACACCACACAGTACATCGAAGGATTTATAGCAGAGTGGCAATCACACACTTATTACATCGTTGTCTCAAAGAGAACTTATTACAATAAATATGGCTTAAGGCCATCTAATAACGATAACAGCGGAAGACTCGGAAGATAAATGGGTCCAACAACTCCAACAGCATCACTGAGTATAGAACCACGACCTAAAAGCACCTTACTCATTGTCTGAAAAGTCCGCAACATAAGAAGTTGCAGCCCGAAAACGGGTCAGCACATGGAATATGCTGGCAATGTAACACATAGAGAGTAATGGAATGAAACAGCTATACTATATGCATATATGGCTGGTGGAAAGCTCTATGGTTACAGTTTTGCGTAAAGCCAGTTTTTCCCTACTGCAAAGGAATAAATTTATTTAACTATCTTGGTAGTTGTTAAACATCGAGAATGGTTGACAGCATTCCGATCCCAATTAAGTGAACAATTAAAACCCAACAACATTAATTAGAAGTAACGTGATGAGATTCACATGATATTCAAGTACTAGATACTCAAGTTGTCCATAACCGGGGACACGGCTAATCATGATTAGTTTGTACACTCTACAGAGGTTTGCGCACTTTTCCCCACAAGACTCGATCGCCTCCGTTTGGTTTCTCGCACTACATGGTGTTTGAGAAGACGGATAACCGAGACACAGTCTTTCAGAAGCGCTAGCACCTTACATGTGGGTAGACCGGTACACCTACTTTCCCCTACATCTGCTAGTCTACCCGTAAGAGTTCGCACAACTTAGTCAACTATGCCAGAGCCCATAATGGCTTGTGGCTGCACACGGAAGTTTACTAGCATGAATGATCTTATGATCCCTTTGAGCCTGGGTGGCGGTCCGAAATAAAAACAGGCAAGTCCTGATAGACATCAGGTGCCTCAATCCACCCAGATGTGTGTTTAAGTTGCCACCTTAAGCAAACCATTAAAATTAACAAACTCACATCTGTCATGGATATCACTCACCCAATCCACGTCTACTAGCATAGCATGGCATAATAAGCAAACGTAGAAGTAACTCCCAAAGGTTTCATAATAATACAGGTGATAGGTACTACCTCATCTACTTCCCATCCCACAATTTGATTAGCTCCTAATCATGCAATGTGAGAGGATTGATCTAATGCAATAAAACTGGGTTGTAGAAAAGGTATGATCAAAGTGTTACTTGCCTTGCTGATGATCCGCGAGACCTAGGGTTTCGAAGTAACAAGCGGCGCAATCCGGGTGATCTATCGCAGACAAACAACAAGCACACAATAAGTACTCATCTAATGCACAGGTAAAACTCGAACAAGAGAACGAACCAGAAAGTTCAACTTAAGAACTCCGGTTGCAAAGAAAGAAAGAACCGAACAAAGAAACGGAAAACAAACGGCGGAAGAAAACAACTCAGTTCTAGCAGGTTGAAACTAGGTCAAATTTTATTGTGGCAAAAACTTGTTCAAGTTGATTAGACGGAACGGCGGTTTCGAAATGAAACTCCAGGCGCTTGAATCACCTGATTCCGATAAACAAGCGAGAAGAAAGACTAGAACGAAGATCGGATCTGAGATCACGATCGCGGAATAAATCCGACGAAAAGAAAATACGAACGGTTAAACGAACGGACGTTCGCTAACCGGGAATAATCGGTGATCACGTTCGTTGAGACGAACGGTCCGAAAGAAGAACGAAAACCGATCTAGGGTTTTTGGAAAAGAAACCGAAAAGAAAAAACCGGAAAGAAAACGGAAAAGAAACGGAACGGTTCTTTTAAAAAAAACCGAACCGGGGAAAGAAAAAGAGGCGCGGCGCGGTGCTACCTCGGGAGGCGGGGCTCCGGGCAGCGGCTTAGGGCGGCGGCGGCTAGGCGGCGGCGGCTTGGGGCTTGGGGTGGTGTGGGGAGAGGAGGGGGGTGTTGGTATTTATATAGGATGGGGGGGTCTCTTGCTTGGGGAAGGGGGCAAGGGGTGGCGGCGGCGGCTTGGAGTCCCACTGGGACTCGGCCTGGCGGCGGTGGCTGGCGGCTGGCGCGCGCTGCTGGGCCGGCCTTGGCCCAGGCGGCTGGGCCTGCGTCCCTTCTTCTTTTTTTTAAACGGTTACGCGCGCAGAAAAACAAAAGAAAGAAAAGCTAAACGAAATCCAAAATTCCTAAAGTAAAATTTCCCCGACTCCTAAAAATGAGCCGAACAAAATGAACTTTACTCCGGACCTAGAATGCAATTTTTTTGAAAACGCGCATTTTTCCCTATCCAAATAAAAAGCAAACAAAACTCCGGCAAAACCAAAATTTGATTTATTCATTAAATCTTCATTTTTCCTAACTTTGGGAAAGTCATATTATTCCCTTTCTCATTTTTTTGATATTGGAAAAATAATTGAAGATGAAATAAATAAATCAAATGATCCTCTTTTTTTTCCAAAATTTGAGAGAACTCAAATATGAAAATAACGAAATCTCCAACTCTCTTCGAAGGTCCTTGAGTTGCGTGAAATTTCTTGGATCAACCAAAATGCAAGAAAATATGCTATGCATGATGATCTAGTGTATAAAATTCCAAATTGCAAATTTGGGATGTTACAAACCTACCCCCCTTAAGATGAATCTCGCCCTCGAGATTCGGGTTGGTTAGAAAATAGGTGAGGGTGGTCCTTGAGCAAATCTTCTTCTCTTTCCCAGGTGGCTTCATCCTCTGAGTGGTGGTTCCACTGAACTTTGCAAAACTTGATAACCTTGCTACGGGTAACTCTGCTGGCATAATCGAGAATCTTGACTGGCTTCTCCTCATATGTTAAGTCATCCTCCAACTGAATCGCTTCAAGCGGTACTGTATCTCTTAGCGGTACCTCCGCCATCTCGGCGTGACATTTCTTCAGCTGAGAAACATGGAATACATCATGAACTCCTGACAGTCCCTCTGGTAATTCCAACTTATAAGCGACTTCTCCCATACGTTGCAAGATCTTATACGGTCCAATGAAACGCGGTGCTAATTTTCCCTTAACTCCAAAGCGCTTAACTCCTCAGAGCGGGGATACTCGGAGATAAACTCTGTCTCCGGTTTCGTAGACTGTCTCCTTGCGTTTAGAATCTGCGTAGTTCTTCTGCCTGGACTGGGCTACCTTGAGCCTATCGCGAATCAACTTAACTTTCCGTTCAGACTCCTTAATCAAATCTGGTCCAAAGAATTGACGGTCTCCAACTTCGTCCCATGACAACGGTGTCCTGCACCTCCTTCCGTATAAAGCTTCGAAAGGTGCCATCTTCAAACTGGTTTGGTAACTGTTGTTATAAGAAAACTCCGCATACGGCAAGTTATCGTCCCAACTAGATCCATAATCTAGTGCACAAGCTCTCAGCATATCTTCCAAAATCTGATTGACTCTCTCGGTCTGTCCATCTGTCTGTGGGTGAAAAGCTGTGCTGAACTCCAGTCTGGTTCCTAAAGTTTCATGCAACTGATTCCAAAACTTTGAGGTAAATTGGGTTCCTCTATCTGATACGATACTCCTCGGAACTCCATGCAAACAAATGATCCTAGTCATGTATATCTTTGCCAACTTAGCACTGGTGTAAGTGGTCTTAACTGGAATGGAATGTGCTACCTTTGTCAAACGATCAACTACTACCCATATCGAGTCATAGCCTGCTTTCGTCCTGGGTAGTCCTGTGATAAAATCCATGCCTATCTTATCCCACTTCCATTCGGGTACCGGCAATGGTTGTAACAATCCTGCTGGCTTCTGATGCTCTGCCTTAACTCTCTGACATACGTCACAAACTGCTACATATGCTGCAATATCCTTCTTTATTCCGGTCCACCAGAATGTTTCCTTCAAATCCAAATACATCTTGGTATTCCCTGGGTGAATCGAATACGGTGAATCATGTGCCTCGTGCAAAATCAACTTCCTGATCTCCGGGTCATTGGGCACATAAACACGGTCCTCAAACCATAAGGTATCGTGCTCATCCTCACGAAATCCCTTTGCTTTTCCTTCGCTCAATTTCTCTTTTATAGCATCAATCTCCTTGTCAGATTTCTGAGCTTCTCTGATCTTATCCATCAATGTTGACTGAATCTCAAATGTTGCTACATAGCCTCTCGGAACTATTTCCAAACATAGCTCACGAAGGTTTTCTGCTAACTCCTTTGGTACTTCTCCCGTCACTAGGGTGTTGACATGGCTCTTACGGCTCAATGCGTCAGCTACCACATTAGCTTTTTCGGGATGGTAATGCAATCTCATGTCATAATCCTTGATGAGCTCCAACCATCTCCTTTGTCTGAGGTTCAACTCCTTCTGCGTGAAAATGTACTTCAAACTCTTGTGATCCGTGTACACCTCACAATGATTTCCAATGAAGAAATGTCTCCATGTTTTTAATGCATGCACTATGGCTGCTAACTCCAAATCATGCGTGGCATAATTCAACTCATGAGGCTTCAGTTGCCGTGAAGCATACGAAACAACTCTCCCTTCCTGCATAAGCACTGCTCCAAGTCCTCAACGTGAAGCGTCGCAATACACCTCATAATCCTTGGTCTGATCTGGCAAAATCAATACTGGTGAGGTAACCAAGCGTTTCTTCAACTCCTGGAAACTAGCCTCACACTCCTCAGTCCAATTGAACTTAGTATCCTTCTTCAACAATTCAGTCATAGGCTTTGCAATCTTTGAAAAGTTCTCAATGAATCTCCGGTAGTATCCTGCGAGTCCAAGAAAACTCCGGATCTCTCCAACTGTCGTTGGTGCTTCCCATTCGGTTACAGTCTCAACCTTTGTGGGGTCAACTGCTATACCTTCTCCGGATATAACATGTCCAAGAAATCCAACTTCCTTTAACCAAAACTCACATTTGCTGAACTTGGCATATAACTGATGTTCCCTTAGCTTCTCCAAAACCAAACGCAAATGTTCCTTATGCTCCTCTTCATTCTTTGAATAAACCAGGATATCATCTATGAAAACCACAACGAACTTATCCAAAAACTCCATAAACACTTTGTTCATCAGGTTCATAAAATAGGCAGGTGCATTAGTCAATCCAAATGACATAACGGTATACTCATACAGTCCATATCTTGTGGTGAATGCTGTCTTAGGTATGTCCTGCTCTCGAATCTTCAATTGATGGTACCCTGATCGCAAATCGATCTTGGAAAACACTTTAGCTCCTTGCAACCGATCAAACAGATCGTTGATCATTGGCAGTGGGTACTTGTTCTTGATGGTTACTTCATTCAATCCTTGATAATCAACAACCATCCTTAATGATCCATCCTTCTTTTCCACTAGAAGTACGGGTGATCCCCAAGGCGAAGAACTTGGGCGAATGTAACCTTTATCCAATAACTCCATAATCTGATTCTTAATTTCCACCAAATCCTTTGCTGGCATCCGGTACGGTTGCTTCGATATTGGACCTGTACCTGGCAATAACTCAATCAAAAACTCAATGTCTCTATCCGGTGGCATGCCTGGTAATTCCTCAGGAAATACATCAAGAAAATCCTTTACCACTTGTACTTCTTCTTGCACAACTCCTGTTAGGCAGTTTACTTGTGTCCTGTTTGGCATATGCCGGGATACATACTTGATCCTTCTTCCTTCTGGTGTGGTAAGAAAAATTGTCTTACTGGCGCAATCGATGTTTCCTCCATACATCGACAGCCAATCCATACCAAGAATCACATCTAGACCTTGGGATTCCAGAATAATTAAATCTGTTGGGAAAACATGCCTTCCTATACTTAATGGCACTTGGAAACATCCTTGTCTGGCCATGTACTCTGCTCCTGGCGAGCTTACTAGCATAGGTGTTTTAAGAATCCTAGTGGGCAGGCTATACTTTTCCACAAATCCCCTTGATATGTATGAATGCGATGCACCAGTATCAAAAAGAACGAGTGCGGTAAATGTCTTAACCAAAAAATTACCGATTACTGCATCAGGCTGATCTTCAACCTCCTCCACATTAACGTGGTTCACCTGTCCCCTATTGAAAGGGTTCAGCTTCTTCCCAGAGCTTCCATTGCCATTTCCATTCTGGCCTTCGGGACATTCATTGGCATAATGTCCGGTCTTGGAACACTTGAAACAAGTGACTTGACTCAGATCTCTCTTGGTTGTGGTCGATGGGGTGGTACGGTTCTGGCCGTTGCTTCCTCCATTCCCATTACCATTCTTGTGGCCATTATGGTTGTGCGAACTACCTCCTCCATGGGTATGCTGAAATTGAAATCCCGGTTTAGGGGTAAAACGGGGCTTCTGCTAGGCTCCAGAGTTATACTTCCCCTGTCCATACTTCCTCTTACGGTTCTCAATCTGCTGTTGCTTTCCTTCAATCATGATGGCACGATCTACCAACTCCTGGTAGTTGTTGAAACTTGCTACCATCAATTGCATGCTTAGTTCATCATTCAGTCCTTCCAGAAACTTCTCCTGCTTAGCTGCATCCGTAGCAACGTCATCTGGGGCATAACGTGCTAACTTGCTGAAATCGTCAATGTACTGGCCAACTGTCCTTCCTCCTTGGCGTAAGTTGCAAAACTCACGCTTCTTCATGGCCATAGCTCCTGCTGAAACATGGGCAGTGCGGAAAGCTTGCTGAAACTGATCCCATGTGACAGTGTCAACTGGGTAAGTGGCTGTGAAATTCTCCCACCATGCTGCCGCGGGTCCGTCAAGATGGTGAGCGGCAAACTTCACTTTCTCACCATCCGTGCATCCTGCAGTGGTCAACTCCCTTCCTATCTTGCGGAGCCAATCGTCTGCTACTATTGGCTCGGTGCTACTGGAAAACACCGGCGGATTCAGCCTAAGGAAACGGGCTAAGTGGTCAACAGGTGGTGGTGGTGGTGGTGGGTTGTTGTTGTTGTTGTTCTGCTGGTTCTGGACTAACATCTGCATCAATTGATTCTGCTGCTGGATCAACTGAGTGAGCTCCGGTGGAAATCCATTGTCACGTCTCAGAGGCATCTGAGGGTTTAGAAAAGGCGGGAATTAAGAATAGAGTGAGGTCTAAAGGGAAAACACTACCCCAATGCACATGAGAAAATGCACACAAAATCACTTCATTCAATTCAAACAAGGGCTTACAATCGGTCTAAAACTATCGCAAAAGTGCTCGACTATAATGTTTACAGGGGGAAAATGCTACTACTATCTGGTGGTCATCTAGAAATTTGAACCGGTGGAAGACTCCATGATATCTGCTCCAGCTTCGTCTTCAAAGTCGGGTTCACTTGGATCCGAATCGGTGTCGTCGATGATGATGTAGTCGTCCGGATAGGCGATGTAATTGTCTTCCTCCTTGGATGCTAACTTCCTCTTGAGTTCTTCAATCTCCTGCTTAAGATCGCCATTGTGTCTCGCTAGAGCTACGATCTCGTCCATGTAGTCCTTGCGTGTAGACTTCAGTTCTCCTTCTAGCTCGATGATCCTTGCCTTTGCATTCTTCAACTCTATCATATCATTGCACATCTGGTTCTCGTGGCGTCGAATGTGCTGGTTTAACTCCTGGATGAAAGATGCAATGGATCTATCCTTCTTGGTGCTGACTAACTCCCATTGTTCATCTCGGCGTCCGCAAATCTGGTAGATAGTGTTCTTGAGGTCTTCTTGATAAACTTCTCCAATGCGTCCCATGGTGATATGAGCTGCCATGCTCCTTCCCAGACTCCAGGTTGGTGCATTGAAAACACTATCTATGGGCTTCGTGATTGGTGCGAATGTCCTTCCCGGAACATGAGCTTGAATCTTCCAGCGCTCCTCTTCAGGCAGAGTGGCGTTGAAGGTTCCCGTGAAGCTTGGTAATCCAATGTTCAGGTACTTGGTGACTTCCTTCAAGTGAAATCCAAAAGGTGTGCCTTCTTCCGGTTGAGCGTACTTAATCTTCGCGTTCGTCATCCTAAAAGAGTAGAAAAGATGAGGAGTTAGAAAATGAGAAGAGAATGGTGATCTATGGCTTTAACTTAGTGGTCGTGTCCTACAGTCAGCGTGTGCTCTGATACCATCTCTGTAGCGACCCGACCCGAATGGATCAAGTCAGCGTGTGCTCATCAAGTTCTACTTTCCTCCCACTCACTTCTTTCGAGAGAAACTCCTTCTCTAGAAAGGATCTATTCTCAGCAACAAATATCTTGCCTTCGGATCTGTGATAGAAGGTGTACCCAACAGTTACTTTTGGGTATCCTATGAAGACACACTTCTCCGACTTGGGTTTGAGCTTATCAAGATGAAACTTTTTCACATAAGCATCGCATCCCCAAACTTTAAGAAACGACAGCTTAGGTTTCTTGCTAAACCACAGTTCATACAGTCTCGTCTCAACGGATTTAGATAGTGCTGTAGCGACCCGACCCGAATGGATCAAGTCTACTGTGCTCCGGTGTCATCCCTGGATCAGTAATGCTGACACCACACAGTACATCGAAAGGATTTATAGCAGAGTGGCAATCACACACTTATTACATCGTTGTCTCAAAGAGAACTTATTACAATAAATATGGCTTAAGGCCATCTAATAACGATAACAGGGGAAGACTCGGAAGATAAATGGGTCCAACAACTCCAACGGCATCACTGAGTATAGAACCACGACCTAAAAGCACCTTACTCATTGTCTGAAAAGTCCGCAACATAAGAAGTTGCAGCCCGAAAACGGGTCAGCACATGGAATATGCTGGCAATGTAACACATAGAGAGTAATGGAATGAAACAGCTATACTATATGCATATATGGCTGGTGGAAAGCTCTATGGTTACAGTTTTGCGTAAAGCCAGTTTTTCCCTACTGCAAAGGAATAAATTTATTTAACTATCTTGGTAGTTGTTAAACATCGAGAATGGTTGACAGCATTCCGATCCCAATTAAGTGAACAATTAAAACCCAACAACATTAATTAGAAGTAACGTGATGAGATTCACATGATATTCAAGTACTAGATACTCAAGTTGTCCATAACCGGGGACACGGCTAATCATGATTAGTTTGTACACTCTACAGAGGTTTGCGCACTTTTCCCCACAAGACTCGATCGCCTCCGTTTGGTTTCTCGCACTACATGGTGTTTGAGAAGACGGATAACCGAGACACAGTCTTTCAGAAGCGCTAGCACCTTACATGTGGGTAGACCGGTACACCTACTTTCCCCTACATCTGCTAGTCTACCCTTTAAGAGTTCGCACGACTTAGTCAACTATGCCAGAGCCCATAATGGCTTGTGGCTGCACACGGAAGTTTACTAGCATGAATGATCTTATGATCCCTTTGAGCCTGGGTGGCGGTCCGAAATAAAAACAGGCAAGTCCTGATAGACATCAGGTGCCTCAATCCACCCAGATGTGTGTTTAAGTTGCCACCTTAAGCAAACCATTAAAATTAACAAACTCACATCTGTCATGGATATCACTCACCCAATCCACGTCTACTAGCATAGCATGGCATAATAAGCAAACGTAGAAGTAACTCCCAAAGGTTTCATAATAATACAGGTGATAGGTACTACCTCATCTACTTCCCATCCCACAATTTGATTAGCTCCTAATCATGCAATGTGAGAGGATTGATCTAATGCAATAAAACTGGGTTGTAGAAAAGGTATGATCAAAGTGTTACTTGCCTTGCTGATGATCCGCGAGACCTAGGGTTTCGAAGTAACAAGCGGCGCAATCCGGGTGATCTATCGCAGACAAACAACAAGCACACAATAAGTACTCATCTAATGCACAGGTAAAACTCGAACAAGAGAACGAACCAGAAAGTTCAACTTAAGAACTCCGGTTGCAAAGAAAGAAAGAACCGAACAAAGAAACGGAAAACAAACGGCGGAAGAAAACAACTCAGTTCTAGCAGGTTGAAACTAGGTCAAATTTTATTGTGGCAAAAACTTGTTCAAGTTGATTAGACGGAACGGCGGTTTCGAAATGAAACTCCAGGCGCTTGAATCACCTGATTCCGATAAACAAGCGAGAAGAAAGACTAGAACGAAGATCGGATCTGAGATCACGATCGCGGAATAAATCCGACGAAAAGAAAATACGAACGGTTAAACGAACGGACGTTCGCTAACCGGGAATAATCGGTGATCACGTTCGTTGAGACGAACGGTCCGAAAGAAGAACGAAAACCGATCTAGGGTTTTTGGAAAAGAAACCGAAAAGAAAAAACCGGAAAGAAAACGGAAAAGAAACGGAACGGTTCTTTTAAAAAAAACCGAACCGGGGAAAGAAAAATAGGCGCGGCGCAGTGCTACCTCGGGAGGCGGGGCTCCGGGCAGCGGCTTAGGGCGGCGGCGGCGGCTAGGCGGCGCCGGCTTGGGGCTTGGGGTGGTGTGGGGAGAGGAGGGGGGTGTTGGTATTTATATAGGATGGGGGGGGTCTCTTGCTTGGGGAAGGGGGCAAGGGGTGGCGGCGGCGGCTTGGAGTCCCACTGGGACTCGGCCTGGCGGCGGTGGCTGGCGGCTGGCGCGCGCTGCTGGGCCGGCCTTGGCCCAGGCGGCTGGGCCTGCGTCCCTTCTTCTTTTTTTTAAACGGTTACGCGCGCAGAAAAACAAAAGAAAGAAAAGCTAAACGAAATCCAAAATTCCTAAAGTAAAATTTCCCCGACTCCTAAAAATGAGCCGAACAAAATGAACTTTACTCCGGACCTAGAATGCAATTTTTTTGAAAACGCGCATTTTTCCCTATCCAAATAAAAAGCAAACAAAACTCCGGCAAAACCAAAATTTGATTTATTCATTAAATCTTCATTTTTACTAACTTTGGGAAAGTCATATTATTCCCTTTCTCATTTTTTTGATATTGGAAAAATAATTGAAGATGAACTCCGGTTGCAAAGAAAGAAAGAACCGAACAAAGAAACGGAAAACAAACGGCGGAAGAAAACAACTCAGTTCTAGCAGGTTGAAACTAGGTCAAATTTTATTGTGGCAAAAACTTGTTCAAGTTGATTAGACGGAACGGCGGTTTCGAAATGAAACTCCAGGCGCTTGAATCACCTGATTCCGATAAACAAGCGAGAAGAAAGACTAGAACGAAGATCGGATCTGAGATCACGATCGCGGAATAAATCCGACGAAAAGAAAATACGAACGGTTAAACGAACGGACGTTCGCTAACCGGGAATAATCGGTGATCACGTTCGTTGAGACGAACGGTCCGAAAGAAGAACGAAAACCGATCTAGGGTTTTTGGAAAAGAAACCGAAAAGAAAAAACCGGAAAGAAAACGGAAAAGAAACGGAACGGTTCTTTTAAAAAAAACCGAACCGGGGAAAGAAAAAGAGGCGCGGCGCGGTGCTACCTCGGGAGGCGGGGCTCCGGGCAGCGGCTTAGGGCGGCGGCGGCTAGGCGGCGGCGGCTTGGGGCTTGGGGTGGTGTGGGGAGAGGAGGGGGGTGTTGGTATTTATATAGGATGGGGGGGTCTCTTGCTTGGGGAAGGGGGCAAGGGGTGGCGGCGGCGGCTTGGAGTCCCACTGGGACTCGGCCTGGCGGCGGTGGCTGGCGGCTGGCGCACGCTGCTGGGCCGGCCTTGGCCCAGGCGGCTGGGCCTGCGTCCCTTCTTCTTTTTTTTAAACGGTTACGCGCGCAGAAAAACAAAAGAAACAAAAGCTAAACGAAATCCAAAATTCCTAAAGTAAATTTTCCCCGACTCCTAAAAATGAGCCGAACAAAATGAACTTTACTCCGGACCTAGAATGCATTTTTTTTGAAAACGCGCATTTTTCCCTATCCAAATAAAAAGCAAACAAAACTCCGGCAAAACCAAAATTTGATTTATTCATTAAATCTTCATTTTTCCTAACTTTGGGAAAGTCATATTATTCCCTTTCTCATTTTTTTGATATTGGAAAAATAATTGAAGATGAAATAAATAAATCAAATGATCCTCTTTTTTTTCCAAAATTTGAGAGAACTCAAATATGAAAATAACGAAATCTCCAACTCTCTCCGAAGGTCCTTGAGTTGCGTGAAATTTCTAGGATCAACCAAAATGCAAGAAAATATGCTATGCATGATGATCTAGTGTATAACATTCCAAATTGCAAATTTGGGATGTTACAAGTGCCCTTTTTAATGTGAATGCAGCTGTCTCTAATGCATAACCTCAAAATTATAGTGGTAAATCGATAAGAGACATCGTAGATTGCACTATATCAAATAAAGTACGGTTATGACGTTCGGACACACCATTATGTTGTGGTGTTCCAGGTGGCATGAGTTTGTGAAACTAGTCCACATTGTTTTAATTGAAGACCAAACTCGTAACTCAAATATTCGCCTCTGCGATCAGATCGTAGAAACTTTATTTTCTTGTTACGATGATTTTCCACTTCACTCTGAAATTCTTTAAACTTTTCAAATGTTTCAGACTTATATTTCTACAAGTAGATATACCCGTATCCGCTCAAATTATCTGTGAAGGTCAGAAAATAACGATACCCGCCGCGAGCCTCAATACTCATCGGACCTCATACATCAGCATGTATTATATCCAATAAGCCAGTTGCTCGCTCCATTGTTCACAAGCATCAACTGATTCATGATCAAGTGATTCCAAAAGCCCATCAGCATGGATTTTCTTCATGCGCTTTACACCAATATGACCTAAATGGCAGTGCCACAAATAAGTTGCACTATCATTATTAACTTTGCATCTTTTGGCTTCAATATTATGAATATGTGTATCACTATGATCGAGATTCAACAAACCATTTTCATTGGGTGTATAACCATAGAAGGTTTTATTCATGTAAATAGAATAACAATTATTCTCTAACTTAAATGAATAACCGTATTGCAATAAACATGATCAAATC
Organism: Triticum urartu; assembly: GCF_003073215.2. Taxonomy (NCBI): domain Eukaryota; kingdom Viridiplantae; phylum Streptophyta; class Magnoliopsida; order Poales; family Poaceae; genus Triticum; species Triticum urartu. The sequence goes on from NC_053028.1 coordinate 462,562,705, forward strand.
ATATTCATGCTCAATGCAAACACCAAATAACACTTATTTAGGTTTAACACTAATCCCGAAAGTATAGGGAGTGCACGATGATGATCATATCATTTTTGGAACTACTTCCAACACACATCGTTACTTCACCCTTAACTAGTCTCTGTTCATTCTGCAACTCCCGTTTCAAGTTACTACTCTTAGCAACTGAACTAGTATCAGATACTGAGGGGTTGCTATAAACACTAGTAAAGTACACATCAATAACATGTATATACAATATACCTTTGTTCACTTCGCCATCCTTCTTATCTGCCAAATACTTGGGGCAGTTCCGCTTCCAGTGACTAGTTCCTTTGCAGTAAAAGCACTTAGTCTCAGGCTTAGGTCCAGACTTGGGCTTCTTCACTTGAGTAGCAACTTGCTTGCCGTTCTTCTTGAAGTTCCCCTTCTTCCCTTTGCCCTTTTCTTGAAACTAGTGGTCTTGTTAAACATCAACACTTGATGCTTTTCTTGATTTCTACCTTCGTTGATTTCAGCATCACGAAGAGCTCAGGAATCATTTCCGTTATCCCTTGCATATTATAGTCCATCACGAAATTCTAGCAACTTGGTGATAGTGACTAGAGAACTCTGTCAATCACTATCTTATCTGGAAGATTAACTCCCACTTGATTCAAGTGATTGTAGTACTCAGACAATCTGAGCACATGCTTATTGTTTCAGCTATTCTCCTCCATCTTGTAGGCAAAGTAATGTCAGAGGTCTCATACCTCTCGACACGGGCATGAGTATGAAATACCAATTTCAACTCTTGGAACATCTTATATGCTTCGTGGCGTTCAAAACATTTTTAAAGTCCCGGTTCTAAGCCGTAAAGCATGGTGCACTAAACTATCAAGTAGTTATCATACCGAGCTTTTGTCAAAACGTTCAAAACGTCAGCATCTGCACTACAAGAAATATGTCAACTTATGACCTTATGTCAGTGACCCTCGAAGAATTGGTCATAAATTTATGACCATTTTAGACCAATTGGTCAAAAGCTGTTCAGGGGGCTCCAAACCCTAAACCATTGCGACCATTTTGGTCAGAAAGGTCGTAATTTCCTTACACGAAATGGTCACAAAGCAAACAGTGCTAGTCCGCTGCCTTATTTCTAGTTGTTAATGACCAATATAGATGGTCATAGCCTTCTAGATTGTGGTGGGTTGTGATGACTAGGCGCCATCTCATCAGTTTTGCCTATGTGTCATGTCCATGTGGCAGTTTTTGCCCTAGGTTGTGAAGCAACCTATATTTCTATCATTCCCAAAATTCCCAAAAAAATCTCATAAATTCTTTGGGGCATATATTCATCAAATATGTAAAAATCCTTCCTTGCCTAGTTCAAAACTAATTCAACAATATTCATTTTCCTATTCTGTTCACAACAACACTTTATGAAGGAAGTGCTATTTATATATTCTTGATTGCCCTCGGAATTTTTGGGCACTCTTTCCTATCCAAATCATTACCACATGACAAAATTCAGCTCCATTTGCCTAGCAAATCTTCTTCGGCAAATTTCCAAAGTTTTTGTCCACCTAGAAGCATTGTGAAGGAAGTACCTTTTTTATATCTCTAAATGACATGAAATTTATACAGTTCCTTCATATGTCCAAATTATCACCCTCCTCCAAATTGCAGCTCAGTAAAATCATCTATGTGAGCCCAGGTTCAATTTATATTTTATGGCCAAATTGGCACATTGCAAAGCAAGTGTTATATAGACCCCTCCTATTACCCTCAAACTTTTCGGGCACTCTTCCATACCCAAATCATTGCCACATGATAATATTCAGCTCAATTTTCCTAGTAAATCTTTCTCGGGAAATTTCCAAAGTTTCTACCTCGAGAGAAGCTTTGTGAAGTAAGTACTAGCTAGGCTTACCCAAATGATCTGAAAATTTACCAGCGCATGACCATACCTAAGTAACTTACCTACACCAATTTTGAGCTCATTTCATTCATCCAATATCTCTCACTAGTTTTCCCAAGTTTCTGTCCATAGAAGAGCATTGTGAAGGAAGTACTACTTTGGCATGTCCAAATGGTATCAATTTTCTACAATGCTTTCTTATGCTTAAATAACCATCCTTCACAAAATTTCAGCTCACCCCATTCATTATTTTGAGCCCAGCTTCAACATTCATATTTTTGTCCAGCGTGGTACTTTGCAAAGCAAGTACCACCTAGGATCCTCCTTTTGAGCTCAAAATTTGTGAAGACATTCTCCTTAGTAGATGATCATCCTCAGCCAAAACTCACGCCCATTGGCCATGTGCATTTCCCGTACCGCTAATCAAACACTTGGCTGCTAATTCATGTTTGAGCATCGATCGGTCTCCTCGTCAGAATCTTATGTTGTAATTTTCTTCCTAGCACCAACCCGGGGAGTGCCCAACCCACTAGACATGCCTAGGCCGCCCAGAACACATGGCAACATTACGGTCACGCGGTGACCACGCGATGGGCATGCGAGTTTACGCGCTCTAGAGTTGGGGCCCTAGGCCACCGTCCAAACCTCGACGTATCGCCACCAAACCATGTATTTATGATTAAATAGGTCCTTATGTAACTATAAATGATTTTTGTAAAAAATAAATAGCAAACTATGAGGCAGTTGCAGTTCAAATTTGACCCGCTTCCAGCTGAATCGGCGGAAATTTGTCTTTTTCACGAGAGGTGGATCAAAACTTTTTACACCCAACTATTTTGTCAATTGTGCATTAAATATGTCCTAGTATTTTAGAAAATTGATTTGGTCCAATTTTGCAACAATTATTTGGTAGTTCCTTCACAAAAAAACCTCCTTTCGGGCACTCGGAAAATGAAAAATGGTTTTTTCGTCCAAAGAAAATGAAAACTTCCTTAGGCAACATTGTTTGCCATTCCAATATGCACCCTTGTGCAAAATATGAGATCATTTGAACAAACTATGCCACGAATGTGGCCATAAGATTGATCATTTGGCTTGAAAGCCATGAATCTTCAGAGATGATAGCTCATTTCTGAGAACACTTTTTTAAAATAATTGCTGTATTACAAGTTTGTTATTTTTCTTGGGAACTTGGCCACATATAATGACACAATGCGAAGGTTTCCAAATTTTTTGATTTTTTTTGAATTTTTTATGCCCGTTTCAAAATGCGGTCAAAACGGCGGGCTTGACCGTTCCTAGCTAGTGGTTGAATCTTGGAAAACTTTTGGTGTTTCTCTGATTAAATAGATACTTATGTACCTAGAAATGATTTTTGGAAAAAATAAATAGCAAACTATGAGGCAACTGCAGTTCAAATTTGACCCGCTTCCAGCTGAATCGGCGGAAATTATTCTTTTTACACGAGGTGGGTCAAAGATTTTGACACCCAACCATTTGGTCAATTGTATATTAAATATGGACTAGTATTTGAGAAAATTGATGGAGTCCAATTTTACAACAAATATTTGATAGGTTCTTCACAAAAAACATTTTTGCCTCTCGGAAAATGATTAAAAATAGCTAGAAAGATCAAAAATGCGTAAAAATTGGTCCTTATCCATAAAATATGGTCTAATTCTAGTGAAAATTTGTGTGGTACCCTTTTGCAAAATATTTTTGATACCTACTTCACAAAATCCTTCTAGTTTTAGTAGTACTTGGAAACTCTTTTAAATCACTGGTTTTCTGAACCAATCAGAACCATTCCCACGGATCGATGACATGGCGCCCATCCATCCATCTCTCCATCCCACATCCATCCATCCATCTATCTATAGAAAAAAGGAAAAGGAGATAGCCCACCCGCAGCCCAAACCCTAGCTCAGACCCCCCATCTCCTCGCCGCCGCCGCCCCCTCCCGATCTCACCCCCACCTCTCCCCTCAACCAAGGACGACGGAGATCCAGTCCTCTCCCTGCGTGGCAACCCTTCCTCCCACCCACTGCCGACCTCGCCGTCCTCCTCACCCACCGCCCACCTCGTCCCTCCCTCCTCCCTCTGCCCCTTGCCTCGATCCCCCAGATCCAATCGACACAATCCCGCTGCCCCTGCACCCCGTACTGTCCACCATGGCTGCCTCCTCCTCCTCCGGATCCCCGCACCAACCCACCACCCCGCCGTGGGGGCGTGTCTGCGGCGGCTGCCCGATCGCACGTCGTGCCTCCCTCTCCCTCGCACCAATTCTCGTCACCGCCACCAACATCGCCCAATCCCACCACCGATGGGCCAGATCCCGCCCGATTTCGGCATCCTCCGGCGCGCCCAACACACCACCGTGACCTCCTCCGTCCGTTCCTTCCTCCCATTGGGCCAGATCCGGCGCGCGCGTCCTCTAGAGGCCAAGCCCAACCCTTCCCAGCGGCTAGGGTTGTGGCTAGCACGTCGCCGTCGTGGCTCCGGTGACTCAGGTGAGTCTCTCCACTCCTCTTCGTCACATACCTCCCTCTCTTCCTCACCTCTTGTCTCCCTTGCAGATCTCGACGTCTAGGTTTGTTTCTTGCTCCGTTGACGGCTAGGGTTCCGATGTGGTTCGGTTGTGGCATGGCGGAGCGGGCGACAGAGGTGTCTTGGAAGCCACCAACATCAACAGCGTGCTCCTACTCCAGCTTCTGGCCAGGGTTCGTCGGCCTCCTCTCTCTCTCTCTCTCTCTCTCTCTCTCTCTCTCTCTTCCCCCACTCTCTCTCTTTCGATTTACCTATCTAAATTACGTCTCTCTACAACTGACCCCCTCTCTCCCCTCGCCTTGTGGATGCAGATCTATCGAGGGATACATCATCGCCGGAATGTTGTCCTGGGTGCAGTCCTCCCTCATGCCACAACACCCACACTTGACTGACTCTATCTCCATTGCCGCTGGCTATGGCTATTGCTCAGTGGTGCGGTGTGCTGTGCTGAGCTGGCCTTGGTTGGATTCTTGGGAGGCTATTTGTAGGGAAGGAGGTTATTACGGTTGTGATGGTAGGGGTGGGGATGGGAATTTAGGTTGTTGTTACTTGGTAGTGCCTACATAGTGAAGTCTAGTTGATTTTTCATATGGTATACCTTGTTATCGATCATCATTTGCTTCCTAATACACCTCATCAAAGCTTTCAAAGGCTCTCATTTTTCTGCATTACAAAAAATTGTAGTGCTGACCCCACAAGTACTTAGTATTTCTAAATGTGTCTATTTCTTTTGCTCCCCTAGGTTTAACCCCTAAGCTGCAAAAACTTTAAATTGGTCTATGGGCAAGTGGGTTGGTAAATATAGAAGATGTAGAGATGTAGAACTGAAGCTTGGTACTTAGCCATTTAATTTGTAGGTACTTAGTCTTACCTACACAATGAATTGTAGTTCGTTTGTCATATGGTTAGTGTTGGTCATATGCAAGTAAACTGGATACCCACTAGACTAACTATTTCCCAAAGTTAGAGTGATACATTCTGTACTACACTGCTAATGCCTATCCGAGTTCGTTGTTTTATTTTCATGGTAACTAAATGTTGAATTTAGCCAAACTTCATGTCACCATGCGAATAATGTTTTTGCTCAAAATTCTTTTCTGTTTGTGTGGTGCTAAACTGCCAATAGAAGACGAGAGTTCTTGTTGAACAACGCTACAATTGCATTATTGTATGTTATTTAGGGTTGTCCTAGTTGCATAAGAGCATCTTTTACTGTGCATTTTGTTTCTTTGCTCAGTACAGAATGTATTGCAAGTGTTGTTCATTATTTTTTCCTTTTGTCTAAATATATCACAAAAAGTTATGTATGGAGTAGTGATTGTCTAATGTCCTCTTAGATTACCAAATGGATGAAGCGAAATCTTGTGTGACCCCGTAGCATAGCACGGGCATCCTACTAGTTGGTATGATAAGTATGTGTTAGGTTTGTCCAGTCCATCAATGTCAGTAAATGTGTTGTGGTCTGTGAATGTGTATAGATTTTTTTAAATTTTGTTGGCTGTTGCAACACTTGGATTATTTATTAATATAACCCAGCAGCGATGCTTCCATTTTAAGACATGTACTAGTGTGCTAAAACTACTACTGTACCTGCTTCTTCTTAGCCTGAGTAGTACATCAGGCCTGTATTAACTTGTGTTAATTGTATTAACTTGTAGCCTAGTCACTGCAGTCATCTTGTGCTTTTATCTTCTCTGTGATGTCATGTGCCTTTGAGTCTACTTATTGAAAACCTTATGCTCATATATCTTTTTAGTCCCTCTATTTCCATAAATGTGACACTGTTTTGTTTCTAAATACTTGACACATACAAGTTTGAGGGCATTATCCTAAACCCCTGCTATGATTGATCCATCTCCTCTACTTTGTTACTTGTGCTTAATTGAGATGTTACTCAAGGGTAGTGTTTGTGCCAGCATATATAAATGATATGGTCGCTTACTTTAATATGTGTGTTGACTCAAAACTATCCAAATATCTAGAAAGAGAGTGAACTCACTTCACAGATTCTTTCAATCTTCAATGGTTATGGTTTTTGCATTATAGATTCTTAATCTCGTCTGATTCTAGATTCTTCCAATTGCTAGCTAGCTCCAAAAGCAAATCGTCTTCATTTGGAAGATGCAACATTCTATCAGAATCCATTCTCCTGCTAGGAGTCGCCATGATGCAGCACCACCACCAGCTAGACCAGTGGCTCGTCGGCGTCCGCTGCTCTGACCAGGCGCAGGAGTCGCTCGACAAGCTGCAGGCCTCGCTCCCTCCCTCCCTCCTCGACGGATCCAGGAACCCTAGATGGCCAGGGTGAGACTGTAGGAGGTCAGACCCCTCCTCTCATTCTCTTCTTCTTCTTCTTCTATCTCTGGTTTTTTCCCTCTCCGCATCTCATCTGATGTAGGCTTGTGTGCGTTCAGTCGTGTGCAGGCACTGTCCTCCCATCTCATCTCCCTTGGTGGTGAAGGAAGGAGTCCATGGAGACGGAAGCTGCTGCCCTCCCATCTCATCTCCCTCCTTACACGGTGAAGGAAGGAGGCCATGGAGAGAGAAGCTGCTGGGGATGCCGATGCCGATGCCGATTCAAGAGGAGGGCCATGGAAGGTCCTCTCCTTTCCTCTATCTTGTTCGCTTGAGTCCTGTTTCCGTCTTCTCCATTCAAACATGTTCTTCCCGATTCAGACATCTAGTAATGTGCAGGTGCTGTTGCTGACACATTCGGATGCTTCTTCTGTTAATCTGCAGGTGCTGTTGCTGGAGTGTGGAGTGTATGAGGCATGGAGTATGGAGTGGAAAGGGTCCGCGGAGAGTATGACTGGGTAATGATGCTCTGAAAATGTTTCTTTCATGCTTCTTGCACTTACCTGAACCTTAGGTGAAGGAATATCTATCTGCATGACTGCCTCTGTAGAATTATTCTTTGTTTGTTGGTTGCTCGAGAGTAGGGGATATGGTTTTCTGGGAGAGACATCTTTGCAAAATATGGTTTGGTAGCTATATATCTGCTGCTAATTGAATTGGTCCTTAGTTTAGTTAGTGGACTAAGTGGTTGACTTCTAAGCTTCAGCTACTAAAACCCACTTGCAAATTTGTCTTCATTGTTTGCATAATGTATTTGCTGCGACATGTATATCAAATACTGGACTAATAGGTTGCCAGTTTGTCCACTGCATACTTTGAGGCTTTGTTACCTACTCATTTTAGAGAACTGTATACTTACTACTACAATTGGTATTACTGTTATTGTCATGCAGATTATAACTGAATTATGCCCTGCTTTGTTGTAGTTGTATGCTTATTTGCTATGGTCTGAACTTTGTTTCTCTGCAGGCCCTGAATCTCTCATTTTCTTTGTTGTTGCCTACTACAGGGAATCCACTATTGTTGACAGATGATGAAGGGCTTCTTACGGGCTGCTGCTCTAATGGAAGGTACACGACAAGCATGCTTCAATATGCTACACTTTGCTAGCTGTTGACATGCATCCTTCAAGATGCACCTCTAGTGATGTTCATTGCATGACCTGCACTTGTACCAATATACCATGCTGGTACCTGTAGGTTAGTGTTGGTGGTGCCTAACATGAGCTTGAATGTGGTAGTTGAAGTGTAGAACAACAGCAGGTTAATGTGTGTTATTTGCCGTATGCAAGTCTGTTGTTTTATTTGCCCTTTCTAGTATTGTACAAACTGATGCATTTCTGGCATAAACAAATTATTCTATAAAGATCTGTAAAAGCAAACATTTCACTATGCAAGTCTATTGTTTTATTTGCCCTTTATAGTATTGCATGATAGTGTCCAAATTCAGGAAGGGAAAGGTGAGGCTGGAACGTACGAGTGGGTAGATCTACTTTGTTGTTTACATTAGTGTTGCCATTGCAATTTTTTGGTTCTGGCCTCAGCAGCAGTACACTAATGCTGGTAGCCTTTGTGTTCACTCTTTTACAGGAGAGCCAGGACAAATTTGAAGTGAAAATCCATGAAGCCAAGTGCAAAGCTGTGATGCATTGTGATACTGTAGAGATTGTGACATTGGAACGGATTTACTGTTATTTGTATTCACTTGCTAGAGATTTGTTTATTCCGCTTGACTGTAATAGATTGTGACATCGGAACAGATTTACTGTTATTTGACAAATTATGTTTGTTCTGTTTTGTTTGAAATGGTGATTTAAAAATGTGTGAAATGGAAACCTGACAAGTGGGATCCACTTATCAAAATAATCTGAGCAATGTTGAAATATTTGACGTGTGGGACCAGCTCCAATATATAATGGGCAAAACAAGAAATCTATGGACTAAAAAGGCCACAGCCCAAAATAAAAAGGCTATAATGTTGCAATGAAGGCCATGGGCCAAAAATAAAAAGGCTGCAATGAAGGCCCTGGGCCAAAAATAAAAAGGCTGCAATGTTGGGCTTGGTCCATGAAGCTGACAAAAAATTCATAGGAAAAAATATAAATGGGCTGAATTAATGGGCCAGGCCCATGTAGAAAACCGAATTGGACTGGGCTGAATCTTGTGCCACATCAGCTTGCCACGCTGGATGCCTACGTGGCCTGAGGAGGTTGCTAGTGACCAAAACGCCACAGCGGACTTATTTTGGTCATAAACGTTTGCGACCATTCCAGAAGAAAGGTCGCAATAGTCAGTTTACGACGCCCAGCTTTTGACCTTATGTTTTTGTCACAAAAAGGTCATAAATGGAAATTTGTGACCATTCAGTGACCAATAGTGGTGGTCATAAGTTGACATATTTCTTGTAGTGCTGTTCCTGCAATAGTTCTGTCACCTAGCGGTGCATCAAGGACATAATACTTCTGTGCAGCAATGAGGATAATCCTCAAGTTACGGACCCAATCCGTGTAATTGCTACCATTATCTTTCAACTTTGCTTTCTCAAGGAACGCATTAAAATTCAACGGAACAACAACATGAGACATCTATCTACAACAAACATAGACATGCAAAATACTATCAGGTATGTTCATGATAAATTTAAGTTCAATTAATCATCTATACCTATACTAATTGCTGACTCCCTAGAAATTCTCACGTTAATTAGTAATTAGGGGCCGTTAATCTGGTGGGGCCAAATTATTACGGCGTAGATCAATCCTACCAGTTTCCACCTTAATAAAAAAATAAACATGCGTTCTGCTCCTCTCTCCCAATCTCTCACGACTCCCATCTCCAAATATCTCACAATCTCTCACGACTCCCCTCTCTAAATATCTCCTCTAGGTTAGCAAAATAAAGAAAACACTTCCAATATCTCCCCTCACGTCCCAATATCTCTCCTCACGTCCCATGTATGCGGCCACGCCATGGCCACCCAAGCCTTCGATCGATCAAGTCAGGCTTTGCTTCTCACGCCCATGTACGTCACCGCCATGGCTGCCCCAAGCCTTCTATCTCAATCAGCTAATCAAAATACATGTACAACACAACAGGCGGCGAATCTCTGCCTCTTCTGCTTCCAAAGCAAATCTTGTGGACTGTGGTAGGAAACTGTCGCTCCCTTCTATCATTGAAAATAATTCCATTACCATCGTCTCTCTGTTCTCCCATACAAAAAGGTCCATTGTTTGATGCAAGAAGATTGGGTCGTGGATCAGGTATGCTCAAAAAGCTTATTCCTATGCATCATGTTCAGGTCGTCCATCAATAATCAATAAATTAAAGAAAACTGAGGCTAGGGCTGCCGTTGCCAAAGGATTTTCCTCTTGGAGTACCCATGTAGACATGCAACCGAACCCTAGCTCATTCATGCCTGCCCTCAATGCCCGCCTCCGCATGATTGATAAGGTCCGCCACTTTGATTTTTGATTACCAATGTTGTCGTGCACAGTCCAAAGCAGTCGCCCAATATTGGCGCAATCCCAGCCTCGACGACTCATCCGAGTGCTTCACCGAGATAGGCACGTATGAGGCATTGAGGCCCAACCGATTGGTGTTGCGAGTTAGATGAAACTATATGCAAGATACACATATGTACAGAAGCTAGCAAGCTGCTCAATCTATTTGTGCGCAGTCCAAAGTAGTCGCCCAATATTGGCGCAGTCCCAGACTCGACGACGCAGCCCAGTGCTTCACCGAGATACGCAGGTATGTCCAAAGCAGTCGCCCAATATTGGCGCCATCCCAGCCTCGACGACACAGCCGAGTGCTTCACCAAGATACGCACGTATGAGGCATTGAGGCCCAACTAATTGGTGTTGCGAGCTAGATGAAACTATATGCAAAATACACGTATGTACAGAAGAGGTAGCAAGCTGCTCGATCTATTTGTGCGCAGTCCAAAGCAGTCGCCCTATATTGGCGCAGCCGAGACTCGACAACGCAGCCAAGTGGTTCACCAAGATACGCATGCATGAGGCATAGAGGCCCAGCGGATTGGTGTTGCCAGTCAGATGAAACTATATCTAAAATACATGCATGTACAGAAGCTAGCAAGCTGCTCGATCTATTCCGCTGGAAGACTTAGGTATACAATGCAAATCCCTTAGATCAGTTTCGCAAAACAGACGCACACGAGGACACAGTACTTTGCCATAGAGACTTCTGACGTTACATGCTTGGTTGAATCTAGCTAGCCTGTACATGCACATATTTCATAGTACGGCAGGGAAGAACTTGGCCGATTCAACGACTGCGAGCGTGTTCTCGGTGGATTCTGATAATCTAGCTACGAGACTATGAGCGACGGTTTTCTTATTCCTGAAGATTTATAGATGCTTCAGTTATATGCATGCAAATGCAATCTGCATGGCAGTGGCTACATTTTGAAATTTGGAAGTTTATTGAGATCTGGGTAATAGATACCCTCAATCATGTGAGTGCTTGGCCAACAGGAGGTTTGTTCTATTGCACCAGTCTTTCATACTTGAAGTACAACACACTATGTTTCTTTTGATTTGTTCTTGCTTCTAGACTAGAGTGCATGCATATATATCATGTGTAAATAACTTCATTGTTTTCTTCTGACTTCTATGTACGTAAAGCACAACAGATGGCTCACTGGGACTGTTTCGGGGATGTGCATTGATTAATTATCACATCATTAGGAGATGGCTCTAACCTCATCTACGTACTAGCTAGATATCTTTTTTCTTACTATCACAATCAGTTTTTGGAAGAACTTGGTCAATTCAATGAGTGCGAGCGTGTTCTCGGTAGATTGTTATCGTCTACAAGACTACGAGCGATGATTGTTTTATTCCTGAAGATTTATACATGCTTCAGTTTAATGCATGCAATCTGCATGGCAGTGGCTAGATTCAAATTTGGGAGTTTATTGAGATCAGAGTAATAGATACCTTCAATCATGTGAGTGCTTGGCCAACAGGAGGTTTGTTCTATTGTACCAGTCTTTCATATTTGAAGTAAAACACATTCTATTTCTTTTGATTTGTCCTTGCTTCTAGACTAGAGTGCATGCATATATATCATGTGTAAATAACTTCATTATTTTCTTCTGACTTCTATGTACGTAAAACACAACAGATGGCTCACTGGGACTGTTTCGGGGATGTGCGTTGATTAATTATCACATCATTAGGAGATGGCTCTAACCTCATCTACGTACTAGCTAGATATCTTTTTTCTGACTATCACAATCAGTTTTTGGAAGAACATGGTCAATTCAATGAGTGCGAGCGTGTTCTCGGTGGATTGTTATCGTCTACAAGACTACGAGTGATGATCGTTTTATTCCTGAAGATTTATACATGCTTCAGTTTAATGCATGCAATCTGCATGGTAGTGGCTAGATTCAAATTTGGGAGTTTATTGAGATCAGAGTAATAGATACCTTCAATCATGTGAGTGCTTGGCCAACAGGAGGTTTGTTCTATTGTACCAGTCTTTCATATTTGAAGTAAAACACATTATGTTTCTTTTGATTTGTGTTTGCTTCTAGACTAAAGTGCATGAATATATTTCATGTGTAAATAATTAAATTATTTTTTCTGGACTCTATGTACGTAGAACACAACATATGGCTCACTCGGACTGTTTCAGGGATGTGCATTGATTAATTATCACATCATTAGAAGATGGTTCTAAACTTATCTACGTACTTAATATGTATTTGTCAGTACTACAATCAGTTTTTGAATTCGGGCATGGGGAACTTAGTTTTGTTTTCATGGAAATAGGCCACACCTAATTCCGTAACCAGCGCTTGATTCCCTCAATCCTTTTTTTTATCTCACATCACATGAATCGTGTTAAGCTCTTATATGCCTTCTAATTTGTCTTATTTTTCTTAGGTAGCCAAAGGATAATACTGTTGTTGGATGTTTGATCATGCTGGTATGTTTTTATCAAGTTTTCATAAGGTATTCATTTTTAATTGACCATTTTATCAAGGACTATATCTTATACTCTTTTTTATACTATTTAACAATCAAATTTCTAAGACATTAGTCAATATGGATTTCTAGAACTAACTATTGTTTAAACAGCTGCGTATATTATATGTTTTTGCAAGGGAATATAAGCATATATAAAATTATGAACTCTATTCTTAGAAGAACTTCGATCAAATTAGTTATTACATGATGAAAAATATTTAAAGACGTTTTCAACATAAATAGGCACAATTAACAGTATTTTCCATTTATATTTGATATCAAGCATATAAGACGTTCAAAAAATTCTAAAGTTATGTGATTATGAAAAAGTTTTTCGTAAAAATTCTCGGTTACCGTGCATTATCACTCGACCATGTCGAAAACTTTGCTATATATTAATATTCAAAGTTAGAGAAGTTTACCTGCGCATTTTATATGTGCCATGCATTTACTACAATATGCCAGTTTGAGTTTTAAATTGCATGATCATATATCATTGAAGATATACTAGCATACATGAAAAATATTTAGGGAAATGGAAATCAAATTGATCCACTAACCAAATTTTGTGTGGTTTAAACATATTCTAAATAGTTACCTGCATAAAATGTCACACCTATGCGTAATAAAGTAAGTAATGCATTCGATGGCTCCACATCCTTCCCAAATGAGACCAACAAACATATTATTAGGGAAATCCTTCACGCATAATTGCATCTTCATACAATGAATTTTGAGCAACTTAATAGATAATGGTTGTAGCATATACATTTCTTTTGTACTCCCTCCGTTCCTAAATACTTGTCTTTCTAGTCATTTCAACAAGTGACTACATACGGAGAAAAATGAGTGAATCTACACTAAATCAAATTGATCCACTAACCAAATTTTGTGTGGTTTAAACATATTCTAAATAGTTACCTGCATAAAATGTCACACCTATGCGTAATAAAGTAAGTAATGCATTCGATGGCTCCACATCCTTCCCAAATGAGACCAACAAACATATTATTAGTGAAATCCTTCACGCATAATTGCATCTTCATACAATGAATTTTGAGCAACTTAATAGATAATGGTTGTAGCATATACATTTCTTTTGTAAATACCAATGTCTATAAATGTATATGCTTCACAAACATCTCAACTGTAGTTATTCATAAAAGAAACCATATTCTTCATAATATAGATTTGAAATTAAATATTAGATAACCGGCCGTGCGAATGCACGGGTTGACGACTGTATTACTAAAGAACTCCCACTTAAATAGACATCCCTATAATCATCTAAGTGATCACGTGATCCAAATCAACTAAACCATAACCGATCATCACGTGAAATGGAGTAGTTTTCAATGGTGAACATCACTATGTTGATCATATCTACTATATGATTCAGCTCGACCTTTCGGTCTCAGTGTTCCGAGGCCATATCTGCATATGCTAGGCTCGTCAAGTTTAACCTGAGTATTCTGCGTGTGCAAACTGGCTTGCATCCGTTGTAGATGGACGTAGAGCTTATCACACCCGATCATCACGTGGTGTCTAGGCACGACGAACTTTGGCAACGATGCATACTCAGGAAGAACACTTTTTATCTTGAAATTTAGTGAGAGATCATCTTATAATGCTACCGTCAATCAAAGCAAAATATGATGCATAAAAGGTAAACATCACATGCAATCAATATAAGTGATATGATATGGCCATCATCATCTTGTGCTTGTGATCTCTATCTCCGAAGCACCATCATGATCACCATTGTCACCGGCGCGACACCTTTATCTCCATCGTAGCATCATTGTCGTCTCGCCAACTATTGCTTCTACGACTATCGCTACCGCTTAGTGATAAAGTAAAGCAATTATAGGGCGATTGCATTGCATACAATAAAGCGACAACCATATGGCTCCTGCCAGCTGCCGATAACTTGGTTACAAAACATGATCATCTCATACAATAAAATATAGCATCATGTATTGACCATATCACATCACAACATGCCCTGCAAAAACAAGTTAGACATCCTCTACTTTATTGTTGCAAGTTTTACGTGGCTGCTATGGGCTGAGCAAGAACCGTTCTTACCTACGCATCAAAACCACAACGATAGTTCGTAAAGTTAGTGTTGTTTTAACCTTCTCAAGGACCGGACGTAGCCACACTCGGTTCAACTAAAGTTGGAGAAACTGACACCCGCCAGCCATCTGTGTGCAAAGCACGTCGGTAGAACCAGTCTCATGTAAGTGTACGCGTAATGTCGGTCCGGGATGCTTCATCCAACAATACCGCCGAACCAAAGTATGACATGCTGGTAAGCAGTATGACTTGTATCGCCCACAACTCACTTGTGTTCTACTCGTGCATATAACATCAATGCATAAAACCTGGCTCTGATACAACTGTTGGGGAACGTAGTAATTTCAAAAAAATTCCTACGCACACGCAAGATCATGGTGATGCATAACAACGAGAGGGGAGAGTGTGTCCACATACCCTCGTAGACCGAAAGCGGAAACGTTAGCACAACGTGGTTGATGTAGTCGTATGTCTTCACAATCCGACTGATGATGTACCGAATGCACGACACCTTCGAGTTCTGCACACGTTCAACTTGATGACGTCCCTCGAACTCCGGTCCAGCCGAACTTTGAGGGAGAGTTCCGTCAGCACGACGCGTGGTGACGATGTTGATGTTCTACCGTCGCAGGGCTTCGCCTAAGCACCGCTTATCGAGGTGGACTATGGTGGAGAGGGGCGCCGCACACGGCTAAAAGATCCAAGAGATCAATTGTTGTGTCTCCAAGGGGTGCCTCTGTCCCCGTATATAAAGGAGTGGAGGAGGGAGAGGGCCGACCCTCTCTTTGGCGTGCCCTAGGGGAGTCCTACTCCCACCGGGAGTAGGATTCCCCTTTTCCTGGTAGAACTAGGAGCCCTTCCAAGTAGTAGAAGTAGGAGAGAAGGAAAGGGAACAGAGAAGAGAAGGAAGGAGGGGGCGCCGCCCCTCCCCCTAGTTCAATTCGGACTAGGCCTTGGGGGGAGGGGGGCACAACCTCTCCTCTCTCTTACACCTAAAGCCCAATAAGGCCCATCTACTCCCCGGCGAATTCCCATAACTCTCCGGTACTCCAAAAAATAACCGAATCACTTGGAACCTCTCCGATGTCCGAATATAGTCGTCCAATATATTGATCTTTACGTCTCGACCATTTTGAGACTCCTAGTCATGTCCCCGAAGTCATCCGGGACTCCGAACTACCTTCGGTACATCAAAACACATAAACTCATAATATAACCGTCATCGAACTTTAAGCGTGCGAACCCTACGGGTTTGAGAACTATGTAGACATGACTGAGACACGTCTCCGGTCAATAACCAATAGCGGAACCTGGATGCTCATATTGGCTCCTACATATTCTACGAAGATTTTTATCGGTCAAACCGCATAACAACATATGTTGTTCCCTTTGTCATCGGTATGTTACTTGCCCGAGATTCGATCGTCGGTATCTCAATACCTAGTTCAATCTCGTTACCGGCAAGTCTCTTTACTCGTTCCGTAATACATCATCCCACAACTAACACATTAGTTGCAATGCTTGCAAGGGTTAAGTGATGTGTATTACCGAGTGGGCCCAGAGATACCTCTCCGACAATTGGAGTGACAAATCCTAATCATGAAATACGCCAACCCAACAAGTACCTTCGGAGACACCTGTAGAGCACCTTTATAATCACCCAGTTACGTTGTGACGTTTGGTAGCACACAAAGTGTTCTCCGGTAAACGGCAGTTGCTTAATCTCATAGTCATAGGAACATGTATAAGTCATGAAGAAAGCAATAGCAACATACTAAATGATCAAGTGCTAAGCTAACAGAACGGGTCAAGTCAATCACATCATTATCCTAATGATGTGATCCTGTTAATCAAATGACAACTCATGTCTATGGTTAGGAAACTTAACCATCTTTGATTAACGAGCTAGTCAAGTAGAGGCATACTAGTGACACCATGTTTGTCTATGTATTCACACATGGATTATGTTTCCGGTTAATACAATTCTAGCATGAATAATAAACATTTATCATGAAATAAGATAAATAATAACTTTATTATTGCCTCTAGGGCATATTTCCTTCAATATCTTGTACTCTGCTATTGCTTTTTGTTTTCTATTTTATTTGTCCGAAAAAAATTTGTCCCAAGATTGTCCCTTAAATGGATGTATCTAGCACTAATTTGAAGCTAGATACATCCATTCGAGCGACGATCTTTTCCGGACGGTGGGAGTACTATTGTGGTTGTTTGTTCCTATTTCTGGATGTTTGGATGGCATTTGATTTCAGACAAGTAGTGAAGGTTTGGCATGGGAGTGGATTGTTGTTTTGTGGACTGGATTAGTTTGGTATTTTTGATTTCTTCTGTGCACATCGGTGACCAGGCAGACTGCACAACTCTTTTCTTGTATAAAACATATGTAACTATTACTACAAATCATTATAGGTACAAGATCAAAGAAATTACAAAAATAACAAGATCAGAAATTACGAATTCTCTCTTCCCCTCAAGCGAACTAGGCGGTTAGGGTTCCTGCCTTCCGTCGGCGACACTGTCAACCTACCTCGTCTCCTGTGGCCTTAGAGCCATGGGGCACGGTGGATCCCGGCCCTTGTTGGCGAGAGGGCTTTGTTTCTAGATGTTCCCTTTAGTTTTTAGGGTTTGTGTCCTGCTCAGTAAGGCGAGATGGAGATGGCTCCCTGAAGGTTCTCCCTGCATTTGGATTGGAGTTGTACTAATGCTACTTGTTCATCAGCATAAACTTGATTAGCAATAAAGGTATCTGAAACCTCCTTGAGTCGCCCATCCAAAAGATGGTCCTGAGCGTTGACAATGCATGCTTGCGTCAAAGATGATCCTCTAAAAATACAGGTCGTCGAATCATAAAAACTTCACCATAATTTCGTGGAAAGGTTCCAACTTCACAAAAAAGGAAACAATATTGATCTGACTGTCCCTTTTTCTTGGGGTCAATTCTCTGATATAGCATTGCAATTCTACAAGGTGTAGCATGGAAATTCATGGACATGTGTGGCAATTTTTCCTTTTTTCTTTAGGCTGGCAATTCTGTATGCTGCATCACAAGAAATCCCCTGAAACCGCATGGCAAATTACTCTACTGCAACATGCAAAATTCCTGACTGTCTTTCTAATATCATGACAAATTTTCCCTTTTAACATGGCAAATCTATCTGTGTTGCATGAGTTAGTGTGGTTATTTAAAAACTAACTTTTTTTAAAATTTAGTATTTTTTTACCATATTATTTGACGGGGTTGATTCATATTTTCAGTACACCAATTTAACAACATTTCATCTTCACAAGAAATATCACATGTCTGCCACTAGTCAAACAACAACAAGTGGCGCCCCCGATTGCAACTGTATGTCTTAATGTGACTTCAACTTACAAATGTTTTTGCCACATGGGCGGGGGGTCAGGCGGAGGAGGGGGATGTTGCATGTGTTCCACTAGGCACACAATTGCAACCGTCTCCCCTGATTGTAATCGCATGTCTTAAATGTGATCACAACTCACTGGAGGAAGACAGTTGCATACCTGCGACTAAGCACGTAACTTCATGCCTTCAATCTGATTGCAACCTAGTGGTGTTTTGTTAGAGCGAGGGTCATTGCATGTCTGCCACTAGGCACACAATTGCAAGTGTAGCACCCCGACTGAACTATAACTCACTTGTGTTTTGTTGCGCGGGGGGGGGGGGGGGGGGGGGGGGGGGGGTGTTGGGTTGCACTAGGCATCAACTCTAAGTTTCACCCTTGACTGTAACTGCATGTCTTCAACGTGACTGTAACTTAGTGATGTTTTGTCGGTCGGGGACAGTAGCATATCCACCACTAGGCACACAATTGCAAGTGTCGCCTCAATGACAACTACATATATTCAACGTGACTGTAACCTAGTGATGTTTCGTCGGGGGAGAGCAATTGCATGTCTGCCATTTAGCACACAATCACATGTGCGCCCCGACTACAACTGCATGTCTTCAACACGACTATAACTTAGTGGTGTTTATCCGGGTTAGGGAGGGCAGTTGCATGTCTGCCACTAAGCACACAACTCCAAGTGTCGTCTGTGACTGCAGCTGGATGTCTTCAATGCGGTTGCAACTTAGTCGTGTTTTGTAGGGTAGGGTAGTTGCATGTCTGCCACTAGGAACGCAACTGCAAGTGTCTCCCTCGACTACAACTACTTGTCTTCAAGGCAGTCGCATGTCTGCCACTAGGCACATAACTGCAAATGTCACCTCGACTACAGTTCAGTGGTGTTTTGTGTGTGTAGGGGGGGAGGGGGAGTCGACCACAATTGCATGTCTTCAAACATGATTGCTACGTAGAGGTGGGGGGGTGGGGGGGGGTAGTTGCATCTCTGCCACTAGACACACAACTGCAAGTGTCGCACCTGATTGCAACTGCATGTCTTTAACGGGACCACAACTTGGGGGACTAAAGTGATGTTTCGTATAGTGGGAGGGGGTAGCTGCATATTTGCTACTAGGCACATAACTGCATGTGTTGCCCACATTGCAACTGCATGTCTTCAACGCTAGTGCAATGCTGAATTTTTTCTTTTGCAATTATACATTGAACATTTTTTCAAGTACAATATAAATATTTTTTAAATATATAACTAAAATTTTGTAAATAATATTTGATTTTTTTTCTAAATACACAATATATGATGAATATTTTCTATACAGGATGATTTTTTAAATTGCGCAAACACCTTTTCTAAATATTACCGCACTACCTTTTGCATTTCTATTTTTAAGGGACAATAAAAATAAAATAAAATAAATAGAACTAAAACCAAAAAAAGAGAAAAGGAGAACACAAGCATAGAAATTGCACGCACATGTGTATCCCAACACCGGCGTAAGCTGAGCCCAAACAATGACCCACACAAAAAGGAAAACCAGGTGCGTACAAATAAACAAATAAAAGCATAAATGGACAAAAGGGATGGGCTATACGTGCTACCCAATTACAAGCATGACATCAATCAACCAAGACGATTGAGTCTTGGCAACATCTCAAAAGGACATAATAACATAACATAAACTCATCAAATCCGAATGATCGGCTCTATGAGAACATAGAACTTTTCATCTCCATCACACTACCACAGAGAACTGGAGTAATTTATTTTTAACCCCCAAACCGTAGAACAATAGTTCTACAATATTTTTTATATAGCAAAATATATGTTACAAAGGAGAGGTAGGTAAAAAAAGGCCTAAAGAAAGACCAAGATTCTAGCCATTGCCTGCTCTAGGTATATGAGTCATGGATTAACAAATTACTGTCTAACCACTGAGAAATGCTTTGTTCATACTTATCCTTAATCTTGAATCTTGGCAGCTCCAGATCTTGCCTGAATCGACTGCTGCTGAGCTCTCAGATTTTTCCATTTCTCTGAATTCATACATTCCAACACCCTAAAATGACAAGTTCTGATGCAAATTGTATTGGAAGTAGTTCCATTGCAAAGGTGGTGTGATGGTGTCCTCATACACATATGCACCTCTCTTTCTATTTGGTATCAATGAATTCCAGCAATCTTGAGCAAAGTTACAGTCATATAAAAGGTGCATAGTGGTCTCTTCTGCCATCTGACTGCAGTTAGGACAGTAGGGATTGTCTAGGTGCATTCCTTTCCTCTTGAGAAGTGCTCTGGTGTTGATCCTGCAGTGTCCAACCAGCCAGAAGAAGATTTTATGTTTCAACCACCGGAGCTAGCCCAAATTAGTTTGAAAAAAAGGAAGTTCTTCTGTTTCCAAGCATCCGCTTATACATTTGAATGGATGAGAATATGTTTGCTAGTCCATTGCAGATCCATTTGTCTTTTCTGTTTGGGTGCAGCTGAGGTATAAGTGTTCCTAGCTGATTGAATTGATCATATGCTTCAATAGACATTGGCACATAGAAGTGCTCAGTCCAATCTTGTGCTTCACAAAAAACTTTGTACTGATAGGGTTTCATCAATTGCATAAGAGTGCAGTCCAGGGAATTTTTGCTGAAGTATTTCACCCTCCCATTTGTCCTTCGAGAAAAACACTGTTTGGCCAGATCCTATTGTGCAGCTGCTCAATAATTTAAAATTATTCAGCAGGGTAACACGGGCCTTCCATCAAAATGAACCTTCTGGCTTTCCCATAGGTGCAGCCGTATGATAGTATTTTCCCAAAATCAAATTAATCCATAGGATGTCCTCTTTGTTGAGAAACTTATAGAGATTTTTTATGAGAAGAACTTTGTTATGGACTGCAATATCCAAAATTCCAAACTGGAGCAATTTATTCACAGAAGACCATGATGATTGCTAGATGCTGATGACGACTCTAATTTTTTTGAAGATCCGAGGCACCTCACCTCTAATGCCAAGATAGCATCTGTAGCCGAAGGGACAAAAATTCCTTGGTGGCTGCTAATGGTTCCTTCGTCTCCGGCGGCGGCTGTCTCGTCTGATTGGCGTCCTGCACGACCCTGTTTCTTCTCCACTGTTTAGTCTAGATCTGCCTCTCTCCCGGCCGAGGACAGGACATCCATGTCTTGTGGCCTGCTCAACCGTCAACTCACACACGATCATACGATACGGCACATCAAGACCCTGATCCGAAAAGGACGTGAGACAGACCGCGCGCGCGTGAAGATCGTTCAAACGCTCCATCGGACGAAGCTTCCTCGCCGGCACCGTCGTCCCCGTCGAGCCGTCGACGAATCTGCAGGACACAGGACGACGTTAATTACTCTGAAACCTTGGACGCTTGCAGCTTGTCACCAGCAAGGATCCCATCGCGACATGAGGGTTTCAGTACTGTCACGCGACTTTCGGCTGCTAATCAATCTACCCGCGGGACATCAGTCTCACCACGTACACTCATACGCACGTACCGTAATGGCTGCTTTGCCTTCGACTTCAAGGTTGCGCGTGAACCAACGAACTAACCATCGACCGGTCGACCTCAAGCTTGACGTGAGATTGCTGACGCAAAATATCTCATCGATCGGGTACATGCACGGAGAAATAATTAACTGCTGTGATCATGCCATCTTGTTTCGGTTACCTTGTCTCTTTGACGCTTCGAATATGTCCTCCCTGCTAGTTCGGAGCTGGTAACATTTCGTACATGCACGGAGAAATAGTTAACCGGTGTGATTATGCCATCTTGTTTGGGTGACCTTGTCCCTTCGACGCTTTGGAATATCTCCTCCCTCGTTATAGGGGATGGTAACATTCTGTACCAGAGATCAGGCAGCAATCACCGACCGAATGGTTCATTGTTTGTTCTGTTACTGTCGGCACAATAATAAGTACGTATCAAAAAGAGAGATTACCCTGGAGATAGACGCTTTGTAGGACGGGCTTCAGCGTGCCCTTTTTTAATAAATAAATAAATAAATCAATACACTAAAACGTTTCAAATTTTTTTCTACAAATACATATACATGTTCTTTAAGTAAAATTTTTTGAGGCAAAAGTTCTTTAAGTAAGTTTTTTTAGGGGTAGTTCTTTAATTAAGTTTTTTAGGGGTAGTTCTTTAAGTAAGCTCATAGTTTCATGAAATAATATGATTATTTGCAGGCTACACAAAAGAGACAACAATCTGGCCCAAAATCGAACCAAGAAAAAGCCCATTTTAATCTATGTATTTTACCTTTTTTTGTGTACATCACATATGAACATATCTTGCCTAAAAAAACACATGAACATATATGTTCATGAAATTTCATATGTATATATTACAAATATATACTTATGTGCATACTTTTTTCATATTTTTTTAAGATGTAGAAAATGTATATTGCTGGAGAAAAATACATTTTGTACCAGAGATCATGCAGCAATCACTGACCGAATGGTTCATGCTTTGTTCTGTTACTATTGGCACAATAAGTATCTAAAAAGAGGTAGCCTCGAGAGCGGCGTTTTGTAGGACGGGCTTTAGGGGGGCCGTTTTAAAAAATCAACATATATATAAATTTTGAAGAAAATCTAAAAATACATATACATGTTTTTTTAAGTATGTACTATGAAGTTTCATTAAAAAATGTGATTATTTGTAGGCTACACAAATAAGGATAACAATCTGGCCCAAAAATAGAACAAAGAAAAGACTCATTTAATCTATGTATTTGTCTTTTTTCTGTACATCACATATGAACATATATGTCATGAAATTTCATATTTATATACTACACACATGTAATTATGTGCATGCCTTTTTCCATATGTAGAAAATGTATATTCCTTGAAAAATATACCAATCTCCCTGGAGCTCGGTGACCATATGCACCTTTTCGGGTTACCATATTAAAAAAGGATGTACTTCCTCTATTCAGGTTATAAGTCCACCTTGTATTTTGAACCAAACTTTGACCATAAAATTTGCTAGCAAAATATAAGTTACAACAAGCTATAAAATTTATATTATTGGACTCGTATTTGATAGAAGTTTCTATATCATTTTTACTACACGCAACTCATGTTTTATTAGTTAAATCTAGCTTCAAAATTTGACGCAAAATACGAGGGGAGGCTAATAAACCTGGATGGAGGAAGTACTCCAACACAATCGCAGGGTAGTACTCAAAGACGTACTCATCAAACAGAAGAGAAAACAACCCAACATCTCATTTAGCAATCCTGTTATGGCTAGTGTAATGTCATCAGATTTTTGCGCCGTAGCGCACTACTCGATTGCAGGCGTGTGAAATGGGTTTTCTGATGATGCCACGAACTCGCTCTTCCCTTTCTCTTCTGATGTATCTCTTGTTCTCACAAACTGATGCAGTATGCCCCCCTCGTATTTCCGCTTCTGTTTCAATGGAAAGGGGGGAGGGGGGGATCCGGTTCACAAAAAAGAGAAAAATCTAATTGGCAATCATGACGCTTGTTTCACCAGGTAGATAATCCATATTGCTTTTCATCTACAAAGAAATTCTTAATGTGATGAATTTGTTTGGTGGCTTTGCTCGTTGGTTTTTTTAATCGGTAGGGGTGATGCATGCTCACCTGCTAGACTATTAGTTATGATTTGTTAATTTTTAGTCGACTGGGAATTAGTTAGATGTAAGTCGGCACCAAAAACCGTCTTTCTGATGTTGAAGTCGGTGTAACTTTTCATACTTTTCTAAACTCAGGAAGCAAACACTACATTTCTTTTTGCAACAAATGATCAAATTATTACATCATGGTGAACATTATTAGATATATGTATGAACATTTTCATAAATATTGAGTGAGAACTGGTTAGTTCTCAGTCGGCTGAGACTACATTACAATCTATCTATATTGGACGGACAAAGTTTAATAAGATAGTGAATTTGTTTTTAGACTTGTACATACAATTTTAATTTGTAAAACCGCTTGGTCTAGACATAGACACTTCCATTTAGTTATGCCAATATTGTTCGATCTCTTCTCATCCAAAGCAGAAGACCTTCAAAATTGCCAGCTTGGTGTGCAATCCTGGACTCCTCTGCATAAGATGGAGTTCGTCAAGGAGAGTATATATGGTCCAGGGGAGCAAACAATTGGAGGACATAGTCAAGGCGTTCTTTGGTTCTTAGTTAGAGTTGAACACATTTTTTTTTTGAACAACAAAGAGCGCCAGAGGCGCCAAATTCCATTCAGCTCAACAACATAATACAGCGTTTATTACAATGCCCTGCAGTAGTGTAGCAGACTGAAGAGCAAGCAAAATAGGACAACAGTTTGAGTAATGAGCTGATTTAGAGCATACATAGATAGATTGGTCAAGGCGTCGCCTTCGAAACTGTTTTGCACAGTTGTGTGCCACACCATTGAGCTCCCTCTTGATATAAAATACCTGTACTAAATCTGCACGAGTGGCTTGGAGAAAACCTGCAATTATATCTCTAGTGTCCCAACGCATCAGTGGATGGTCCAACTTCCTGGCAGCCGCCACCCTCGCGAGAACCTGGTTGTCAGTAAGGAAAGTTGGGCATTGAATCTGAAAAATATGCGCCAAAGTTGCCGCCAGCAGAAGAGCTTTAGCTTCTGCCTGAAAGGCTGAAGATGCTTGCGGTGCATAATGAAACCTCTGCTATATTTTCTTAGCGTGCCTGGAAAAGCGCGCACATGCATGCATGTGTGAGGACGTGAGCCTTTTGCATGTGCCGAGTTCACCTAACCAATGAACTCTCGACAGAACATGCCACCCAGCAGGCCAAAGCAATGAACACACCTCAGGTCAGGGCCAAAGCTAGATTGCTACAGCCCCGGCCATTGTGGAGGCGTTGGTAAGATGTGGTGTTGTATATGCGTACCAGTTTAAGCGAGCACCAATGCTCGCGCTGCATCTGCCTGCCAATCCTTCACGTGGGACTTAAGCTTGGTACAAAACAAAGAGCGTGGCAGTCTATGCACCCTAGGGTGGTCGCACCATTATGTGTATATCAACCTTCATGCATGTGTGCTTTGCGGCAACCACCACAGGGCTAAGCATTGTTGCCATCCCCGCTTCTAGTGCCCTGCCCCGCTCTAGCTCTAGGGTTGGGTCCTCCACATTCCTTGGCCTTTAGGGTTTTGAGATCCTCCAATGTCTTCATAGGACGACACGGCATTCTTCTCGACATGAGCTGCGTGCACGCGTAGAGGATGCTTCAACGGACCAGCTACATACATCATTGCGGAATATTCGAGTGATATAGCTTTCCGAATCGAGCTGCTAGAAGACAAGAATCCATGGGAAAAAAAAGGAAAGAGGGCCTTCCACGTGCCTTGCGGCTCGAAATATGCTATTTTTTCCTCTTGTACTATTGCGCTCTTTTGTTGCTTCCCACCATCAAAGAGTCGATGCCAACTTTATATTATTTCTTGATGACCACTAGCGCCAGTGTCGGATCTGTCCATGGTTAACGACAATGGTTGTTACCACACGATTTAGCTTTCTTCTATTCATTTGTTGTGGCTCCAAGCGCCTTCCTTCAAACTTGGAATGTGCTAAGTACCGAACTATGGTGTGTGAATTTTCTCGGGCCAGGTAATTTCACATCAAGGCTTGCTTGGAAATATGTTTGAAGGGGAGCCTTGGCGCAGTGGTAAAGCTGCTGCCTTGTGACCATGAGGTCATGGGTTCAAGTCCTGGAAACAGCTTCTTACAGAAATGTAGGAAAAGACTGCGTACTATAGACCTAAAGTGGCCGGACCTTTACCCAGACCCTGCGCAAGCAGGAGCTACATGCATCGGGCTTTCTCGGATATATGTTTATGTATACGAGCTTAAATGGGCACTAATACTCACACAACATATGCTTGCAACTTCTTCACATGGGACTTAACATGGTACCCAACAAGATCGTGGCGGTCTATTAAACCTAGGGTGGTCGCACCATTATCAAGGTGCATGTGTGCTTTCCGCCAACCACCAAGAAGCATTGTTGCCATCTATGCCTCTAGTGCCATTGCCCACCCTAGCTAGGTTTGGGTCCTCTACCCTCCTTGGCCTTTAGGGTTGTAGATTCTCTAACATGTTCAAAGTTCACCCAACGACACAATATCATCAATGACTAATTTAATGGACCATTTATATACATCACCGTGGAATACTCAAATAAAATGACACAACATAACTTTTGAAACCAAGCCATCAAAAGGCAAGAGATTGCAAAAAAAAATAGAGTGCATTTCATGTGCACTCTGACAAGATTTAGGCTATTTTTCCTCTCTTATTGCACTATTTCATTTCTTGCCACCAACGAAGATTCGATGTTAGCTTTACTTCTTATGGTAGTGATGATGTCAGATCTCTCGGCATTTAATGGCGATGGTTGTTGTAAAGATATGTTTTTGCTTTGTTATAGCTCCAAGCACCTTCGGCCGGACTTGGAATGTGGTTGTGACCATGGTACCAACGTGTGACTTTGCTTGGACCTAGTAAGGTTAGAACTATGCTTCTTAATCTATTGCTTCTACGGGACGATGCATCTCCAGCCATCACAAGACCGCAACACTGATGATGACTCTTATGATAAATGAAGATGCAAAATTTGTTTGCCTCAGTTGAATGGGGGTGTCTTTGCCATGTTAGATATTAATGATCTTCACCATATTCAAGTTGATACTCTTCATCATTGATCTCCTTTTATGTCTAGAGCCTCATTGGTCGTCGATCTAAATTGTGGTGCTATTTTTCGTGTGAAGCCTTGGTTGCCGCTGTGACGGATTATTCCCAGGGGGGGGGGGGGGGGGGTGTTCTATTGGTTGACGATCCATTCTGTAAAATAAATGTGATATGTTTTGGTTCTCTTTTCCTTTATCGGGTATTGTTCATCAGTCTTGTTAAATCTCAGTCGACTGAGACTTGGTTATGCCTCAGTCGGTGGTATATTAGTGAGATTTTACATTGAGATGCTTGCAATTTTTTACATTATTTTTTCTTTCTTACGTGTTATGTCATTTGACTAAGACTTCGTTAAGTCATAGTCGACTGAGGCCTAGCCACACCCATTGTTCATGGCAAATTTGTGTTTGATACGGTTTGCCATATTTTGCTTGAGATATATTGGCCTGAGACTAGCTCAATGGAGGTAAAGACGAAACGTGCGAAACTAAATATTCACTCTTTTTATTTTGCAATGGAAGTTTTTATTGGTCTTAAACCTAGCACACCTTTTTTTGCTAGTTCCCTACCTTGTGTTCTTTTAAAGTACGGTCGAGCAATCGACATGATATATCTGCTCATGTTCTATGTAGTTTGATTTCCCCTTTATATTGAAAAAAAAGAAGTAGACCTATCTGAATTCCTTTAAGTGCAGAAGTTATTTTACCATGTGATAGATAAGGTGCCCCCATGGCCCATGCTGATCGAAGTATCTATGGAAACAAGCGAGGGAGAAAAGGCCATGTAACCGAACGAAAGAAACTGGTATGTGCAAACAACGTACAAATGGTAGAAACGGGACGCGCGGACGGACCCACCGCAAAATCTTGCCTCCCAGCACACTCTACCTCCTCGAGCCCGTCCAATCAGTCCACGTACCGATCCAAACAACATGAAAGATATGATACGATACACATGTCGGATGTGGCTGGCTGATAAGCCGTACGTTTAGCCGACTCCAGGGGCCGGCCGGGCAATCAATGACCGACTCCAGGGCTCGGCACCGACCCCAGCACCCGCGCCGCCACGGCTGCCCCGACCGCATTGCCGCGGCGACCCGCTGTCCACCTGCCGGCAGTGGCACCGGAGGCCGGAGGCCCGCGGAGCAGCGTCGACCAGCCGGCAGCTGCTGCTGCCTCCAGTGTGCCGCCATTCTCCACGCTGGAACTAGCTCCAGCGCCGAGCATGGTCCTGGCCTCCACGCGCGGCGGCGACGTCGTCACGAGGAGCACGAGCAGCAGCGCCGCCCCCGCCGCCGCCCTGCCACCGCTGCCCAGGCGCAAGGACACCATAGATCGAACGTTCTCGCAGACTGAAAAGAAAACACCGGCTGGTGGCAGGTGGGGCTTACTATGTGAGAAATGGTGCGTGCGCGTGCGTTCAAGCGGGGATAATGGAGGGTGTTTATATAAGCGCGGCGCAGGAGGGGACGGCCGGGGGGAACTTTTGGCCGCGCGCGGCTGCTCAGCAGTCGACCCATCGGCCATTCGGCTGCGCCTGCCCGCCCGGCCGCGTCGTCGCAGCGCGGCGATCGCCATCATCAAACAGGACCGGGCGCGGGAGGGTGCGGGGTGCCTTGCGCCGGGAACCCATCGCGCGCGGTTGGACGATCGGGCCATGTGCGGCTGCGGTCGTGAGGCTCAGCCTCGTGAAGTGGGTGATTTTGGCGGTCACGCACGCTGCTGTGACATGCGCGTACGTGACTTGAAGCAACCGTTTATAAGGCCAGGAAATGGGAATTGCGCGTCTGCCGGTCGCGGCATTCCGATCATTTCCCCACGCGCAATCCAATTAATTACCTACGCAAGTAACTACTGGTCGGGTACGTGCTAGGTAGCTGAAAGTGAGGTGGTCGAGATCTTTTGGTTGTGTGCATTCCGTGCACGTGACGCGTCATTAGATATTTGTTCCTTTTCCGACCTCTCATTTCAATTGTGAAATGGGAATATATGATGCCCATAGATATTCTAAGAAAACAGATTTCAATAAGATGGGCCGAGGCTGGTTTCGTTATGTAAAGGTCCTAAGGCCTTGTATAATGCAAAATACTTAGGGGAGATGCTTAGAGAAATAAATCAGTATTTTTGTAAGCATCAATGCTTATTTGTAGAGCCTAGACGTTTAATTAGGTGTCTCTCTTATAGAAATAGATATTGGTGCTTCAGAAAGTTCGATTTATTTTTCTAAGCATCTCTCTAAGCAACTAACATTGTACAAAGGCCTAAAGGCATCTTCAATGCGGACCCTCAAACCGCCTACAACCGTCCAGATCGAGCGGTCCAGTGTATTGTGTCATCCAACACGGTACCGTATCGGTCCGTCGGCTTTTCGGAATATATTTTCCCGCAAACCGGAAGCAGACTAGGGGTTGAAGGAGGGTGGCTTGCGAGCGTCCAAACTGTTGCCACACAACCGTCTAACCACCCTCACCTTAGGGATGAAAATGGAGTGGAAACTTGCCATTTTTCTGGAGGAAAAATAGAAACAAAGAGGAAATATGGAAATTGAAATAGAAATTTGCAAAACGGAAATGGAAATGGAATTTGTGGAAACGGAAATAAAAATAAAATGGTGTTTTCCAGTGGAACAGGTGTGGAAATTGAACTTTTTGTTTCATGAATATGAAATTTCCGTTTTGATTATAGACCTATAGCTTCTTTATACCCCAGCACCAAACAACACACAATGATACAATAAGTAGAATGAATCATTTGAATCCCAACTTCTACTACCACACATGTACTCAGCTTGACCCTATATGCAATTGTCTAGTACTGCTACAATACTATGCTAAGTTGCTAAGATAATGATATTATTTAGTAGCCATGTTAACAATTCATTAAATTTATTTGTTTTTATGTATTTCTCTATGGTTCAAGGGTTTTTAAGTTCCGGTCAATGCCCACTTCTGTTTCCGTGTCTAATTTGTATTCACTCTGTGCCCGTTTCCTGTAGTATTTGTTTTCGTATTCATCTCCAGGGTTTCTGTATTTGTTTCCGCTTCTGCAAAAATATATGAAAACAAATGTGGTAGCATCCAGATTTGTTCTTTTCCGCTCCGTTTTCATCCCTACCTGGCCCACCCAACCCTCTCCCACGCCGAAGCCCTTTCCCGCCCGGAGCAGTAAGAGCCGCTTCAGAGCGCCAGCGCCGCATTCTTGGCGACACAGAGCGGACGCAACCTCTCACGTCGCTCCGACATTTAGGCTATGTTCCAGCCGAGAGTGCCACCCGCGCCACTTCCCGGTGCATGCGACTACTCCGCATTCAAACGACAGCCTGTCCGTCCGTCTACCTACATTAAACATGTGCGGATGCTAAGGAACCTACTCCGAGTCTCCCGTCTGTCCGTTTGCCGCCCACCTCGTCGGTTGCCCTGCCATCCGCCCACTATTTAAATTTGAGGCCCGACCATTCCGGCTGCACCATGGGTGAGGCCAGTGCTCACCACACCGAGATGGTGTTGGAAGAGCGGTAGACCGCGTTCCGGCAGGGGCAGGCCGATAAGGAGTACAACCTCCGCCTCTGATACGTCTCCAATGTATCTATAATTTATGAAGTATTCATGCCATGTTTGCAACAATTTTATATGGTTTTGGTATGATTTTGTTAGAACTAACCCGGACTGGCGCTGTTTTCAGCAGAACTACCGTGGTGTCGTTTTTTGTGCAGAAATAAAGGTTCTCGGAATGGGCTGAAAAGTTAGAGTGATTTTTTATGGACCAAAAGAGAACCCCGGAGCATCGGAGCCAGGCCAGGAGGTGGATGAGGAGTCCACAAGCCTAGCCCCCCCTAGGGCGCGCCCCTGGCTTGTGGGCCCCTCGAGCATCCCCCTGACGTGAGACCGACGCCAAAAATTCTTATAAATCTCAAAACCCCCAGAAAGAAACCTAGATCGGAAGTTCCGCCGTTGCAAGCCTCTGTAGACACGAAAAACCAACCAGGAGCCCGTTCCGGCACCCTACCGGAGGGGGAAACCATCACCGGAGGCCATCTTCATCATCTCGGCGGTCTCCATGACGAGGAGTATACGTCTCCGTCGTATCTACTTTTCCAAACACTTTTGCCCTTATTTTGGACTCTAGCTTGCATGATTTGAATGGAACTAACCCGGACTGACGTCATTTTCAGCAGAATTGCCATGGTGTTATTTTTGTGCAGAAATAAAAGTTCTCGGAATGACCTGAAAATCAACGGAGAATTATTTTGGAATACATAAAAAATACTGGAAGAAGAATCCATGTCAGGGCGGCCTCCACTTGTCCACGAGGGTGGGGGGCGTGCCCCCCTGCCTCGTGGCCCCCCTGACGCTCCACCGACCTCAACCTTGACTCCATATATTCACTTTCGTGGAGAAAAAAATCAGAGAGAAGGATTTATCGCGTTTTACGATACGGAGCCGCCGCCAAGCCCTAAACTCTCTCGGGAGGGCTGATCCGAAATCCGTTCGGGGCTCCGGAGAGGGGAATCCGTCGCCATCGTCATCATCAACCTTCCTCCATCACCAATTTCATGATGCTCACTGCCGTGCGTGAGTAATTCCATCGTAGGCTTGCTGGACGGTGATGGGTTGGATGAGATTTATCATGTAATCGAGTTAGTTTTGGTAGGGTTCGATCCCTAGTATCCACTATGTTCTGAGGTTGATGTTGCTATGACTTTGCTATGCTTAATGCTTGTCGCTAGGGCCCGAGTGCCATGATTTCAGATCTGAACCTATTATGTTTTTATCAATATATGAGAGTTCTTGATCCTATTCTGCAAGTCTATAGTCACCTACTATGTGTTATGATCCGGCAATCCCGAAGTGACAAGAATCGGGACCACTTCCGGTGATGACCGTAGTTTGAGGAGTTCATATATTTACTATGTGTTAATGCTTTGGTCTGGTACTCTATTAAAAGGAGGCCTTAATATCCCTTAGTTTCCATTAGGACCCCGCTTCCACGGGAGGGCAGGACAAAAGATGTTAGTGAACCTCGCAAATCTGGATTTAGAGATTTTCTTGCTAGTATAACTGTGGGGGAATCTCGAGATGTAACAAAGGCCACCATAGGGAGCATTCATTTTCTTGCTATACATTATTTTGCTCTCTTCATAGGTAGGTGCATCAATGGTAAAGATGAAGCATGTCACATGTGTGTCCCTGATCTCAATGTTCTCAGGAGTGCTGTATTAGGAGATAAACATTATAATTTGGGAGCCATTGTTGCACGTAGGTTGCATAATAATTGTATTCATGGAGATTTCTTTGGTAGAATTTATGCAACTCGTATAGCTAACTTTCTTGAGATACCCATACGTGGAGATGATATTGAGTTGCCTCCTTATTTAGATTATGAGGCTATGGTTCGTCATCAGTTTGTTGAGAGGAACGATCAGTTCCTCCAGTACCGACTAATCCTTGACAGACGTTGCACCTATCACGTCGCCCTCCCTGCTCCTACTTTCTTTGACTTTCAGGCAAAGGGGCTATATTTTATAACCAGGGAGGAGGCGACCGAATACAAGAGGAGGGCGGAGACAGCTCGCCTCCAAGCTGCAGCTCATCAGGCAATTGCCGCTGCATCTCAGTACGACCCCAACTATTACTTTGGATATCCGCTACGCCAGCCGTGGCCATAGACCAACTTAGGCCAAAATCCTAAGCTTGGGGAGTACGTATTTCTCACCGACATTACATTTATGTTCACACACTCATGCTAGTTGTTGGTGCTCATATTTTTTCACTATATCATCCATGCTAGTTTATTTTCCCTTTTTATGCTTTCCTCTTGTGTGTTTGATAAACCTTAAGAAAAAACAACAAAAATTAGTTGTAGCTTTCAGCTAGTTTACTATCCATGCTTGTAGTAGTAAATAAAAAGAAAACCCAAAAAGATTTCTCGTTCTTCTTTTGCTTGTTGGGAGCTTTCCCGTGTAAATAGTTTTATTTCTTTCTTGTTCTTTGGGGGTTGAGTGGAGAAGACCATGATTAAAATGTTGAGTGGCTCTCATATGCATTATTGTTGATCTAACAAAGAGCCCATATTACCTTGTCTTCTCTCTTGAATTGAATGCTTGCAGATTCCAGCTTAGTCAAATGCACATGCACTATTATTATTTTCCACACTATTCGGTCGTGCAAGTGAAAGGCAATAATGATGATTATATGATGAACTTATTGAGATGAGAAAAGCTGGTACGAACTCGACCTCTCTTGTTTTTGTAAATATGATTAATTCATCGTTCCTGATTCAGCCTATTATAAATAAACATGTTTACAATGACAATTAGAGATTATAGTTGCTTATGCCATGCTTAATTAGCCAAGAGCTTATAATGGTTTACCTTGCGTGCCAACATGCTATTAAAATGGTTGTGATGTGGTATGATAGGGTGGTATCCTCTTTTGAATGATTCCAGTGGCTTGACTTGGAACATGTTCACGCATATAGTTGAAACAAAATCAACATAGCCTCTACGATATTTATGTTCATGGTGCATTATATCCTACTCATGCTTGCATTCGGTGTTGATTAATTTTAATGCATGTTCATGACTGTTGTCGCTCTCTAGTTGGTTGCTTTCCAGTCTTTTTCTAGCCTTCACTTGTACTAAGCGGGAATACTGCGTATGCATCCAACTCCATAAACCCCAAAGTTGTTCCATATGAGTCCACCATACCTACCTATATATGGTATCTACCTGCCGTTCCAAGTAAATTTGTATGTGCCAAATTCTAAACCTTCAAATAAACATTATGTTTTGTATGCTCGAATAGCTCATGTATCAACTAGGGCTGTCTGTATCTTCCATGCTAGGCGGGTTATTCTCAAGAGAAGTGGACTTCGCTCCTTACTCATGAGAAAATGACTGGTCACCGGGATGCCCAGTCCCATGCTTTATGCAAATCAAATCAAAATAATTGCAAGCAAAACTCCCCCGGGACTCTTGTTAGTTGGAGGCACTCGTTGTTTCGAGCAAGCCATGGATTGATGCTTGTTGGTGGAGGGGGAGTATAAACTTTACCATTCTGTTTGGGAACCGCCTATAATGTGTGTAGCATGGAAGATATCGAGATCTCTCAGTTGTTATGTTGACAATGAAAGTATACCACTCAAAATATTATTCATATCTATTTCAAAACCGAGCTCTGGCACCTCTACAAATCCCTGCTTCCCTCTGCGAAGGGCCTATCTATTTACTTTTATGTTGAGTCATCATCCTCTTATTAAACATCACCAGTTGGAGAGCACCGCTGTCATTTGCATCCATTACTGTTATTTTACATTGAGTATGACTTGACTGGATCTCTTTTACCATGAATTACAATGTCTAGTCAGTCCTTGATCTTTAAAGGTGCTCTGCGTTTATGTTTTGCGGTCTCAAAAAGGGCTAGCGAGATACCATCTTGTCATATCATATCATGATTGTTTTGAGAAAGTGTTGTCATCCGAGATTTATTATTATTGCTTGCTAGTTGATTATGCCATTGATATGAACACACATGAGACCTAAGTGTTATTGTGAATACGGTTAGTTCATAATCTTTGCTGAAAACCTGAATGCTGGCTTTACATATTTACAACAACAAGAGCAAAAAGAGTTTGTAGAAGTTTTTTTATCACTTTCAGATTATGAACTGAATTACTTGAGGACAAGCAAAGGTTTAAGCTTGTGGGAGTTGATACGTCTCCGTCATATCTACTTTTCCAAACACCTTTTCCCTTGTTTTGGACTCTAACTTGAATGATTTGAATGGAACTAACCCGGACTGACTCTGTTTTCAGCAGAATTGCCATGGTGTTATTTTTGTGCAGAAATAAAAGTTCTCGGAATGACCCGAAAATCAACGGAGAATTATTTTGAAATATATAAGAAATACTGGAAGAAGAATCCATGTCAGGGGGCCCTCCACTTGTCCACGAGGGTGGGGGGGGCGCCCCCTGCCTCGTGGGCCCGATGGCGCTCCACCGACCTCAACTTTGACTCCATATATTTAATTTTGGGGGGGGGGGATCAAAGAGAAGGGTTCATCGCGTTTTACGATATGGAGCCGCCGCCAAGCCCTAAACTCTCTCGGGAGGGCTAATCTAGAGTCCGTCCGGGGCTCCGGAGAGGGGAATCCGTCACCAACGTCATCATCAACCTTCCTCCATCACCAATTTCATGATGCTCACTGCCGTGCATGAGTAATTCCATCGTAGGCTTGCTGGACGGTGATGGGTTGGATGAGATTTATCATGTAATCGAGTTAGTTTTGTTAGGGTTTGATCCCTAGTATCCACTATGTTCTGAGATTGATGTTGCTATGACTTTGCTATGCTTAATGCTTGTCGCTAGGGCCCGAGTGCCATGATTTCAGATCTGAACCTAGTATATTTTCATCAATATATGAGAGTTCTTGATCCTATTCTGCAAGTCTATAGTCACCTACTATGTGTTATGATCCGGCAACCCCGAAGTGACAATAATCGGGACCACTCCCGGTGATGACCGTAGTTTGAGGAGTTCTTGTATTCACTATGTGTTAATGCTTTGGTCCGGTACTCTATTAAAAGGAGGCCTTAATATCCCTTAGTTTCCATTAGGACCCCGCTGCCTCGGGAGGGTAGGACAAAAGATGTCATGCAAGTTCTTTTCCATAAGCATGCATGACTATATTCGGAATACATGCCTACATTACATTGATGAATTGGAGCAAGTTCGGTGTCACCCTATGTTATAACTGTTGCATGATCGATCGCATCCGTCATAATTCTCCATCACCAATCCAATGCCTGCGAGATTTTCCTATATTGTTCTTCGCTTATTTACTTTTGCGTTGCTACTGTTACAATCATTTCAAAACCCAAAAATATTACTTTTGCTACCATTACCTTTTGCCACCGTTACCACTACTATCATATTACTTTGCTACAGATATTAAGTTGTCCGGGTATGGTTGAATTGACAACTCAGCTGCTAATACTTGAGAATATTCTTTGGCTCCCCTTGTGTCGAATCAATAAATTTGGGTTGAATACTCTACCCTCGAAAACTATTGCGATCCCCTATACTTGTGGGTTATCAAGGAGGGAGTAGTTTACCCTCGGGGTTGAGGGTATGTACCAGTAGGTATGTGTTTGATCTCTCTCTCTCTCTCTCGTGTTCTTGATTGGGCACGATCTTGATGTACCGCGAGCTTTGTTACTATAGTTGGATCGTATGGTGTTTCTCCCCCTCTATCTTCTTGTGATGAATTGAGTTTTACCTTTGAGGTTTCACTATTATCGGACTGAATACTATTATGGATTTGAGAACACTTGATGTATGTCTTGTGTGGGATTCCCGAGGTGACATTGGGGTAATCTATGCATAGGGGTTGATGCACGTTTTCATACTTGTTTCTCCGGTAGAAATCTTGGGGCACTCTTTGAGGTTCTTTGTATTGGATTGAATATTATGAATCTGAAGTTGTTTGATGCATATTGTCTAATTGACCCACAGATACTTGTGGTGACATTGGAGTAGCTAAGTGACATTAGGGTTGACTGATGTGTAACATATGGTGTTATTTTACTATGAAATCTAGGGCTGTTTGTGGCACTTACAGAAATAGCTCAATGGATTGATCGTAAATAATAACTTTGAGGTGGTTTCGTACCCTACAAGCAATTTCATTTTATATTCTCCGTGATAGGAACTTTGGAGTGACTCTTTGTCGCATGTTGAAGGATTTCCATATGATTCAATTATGTTATCATTGTTGAGAGAACTTGCACTAGTGAAAGTATGAACCATAGTCCTTGTCTTCAAGCATTGCAATACTGTTTTTCTCACTTTTACTACTTGCTACCTTGCTGTTTTTTATATTTTCAAATTACAAAAACCTATATCTACTATCCATATTACACTTGTATCACCACCTCTTCACCGAACTAGTGCACCTATACAATTTACCATTGTATTGGGTGTGTTAGGGACACATGAGACTCTTTGTTATTTGGTTGCAGGGTTGTTTGAGAGAGACCATCTTCATCCTACGCCTCCCACAGATTGATAAACCTTAGGTATTCCACTTGAGGGCAATTTGCTACTGTCCTACAAAACTCCACGCTTGAAGGCCGAACACAAGTCTACAAGAAGAAGGTTGCATAGTAGACATCAGTCTCCTCGACGAGCACTGGTGCACGGAGGAGCAACTCATCACCGGCGCAGTCATCGTGCCGGACATGAACATGGCTGAGCAGGAAGCGCTGCTCCACTCCTATCGCTCCGCCTGCGACATCCATCATGACCGTTGGCAGTACCGCCTCCATTAGTCAGAGTTAGAAGTTGTCTTCAAGGAGATCAACAAGACGACATATGAAGTTTATGTCAAAATCGAGGACGAGTGCCACGGTCGCGCCCCACTGATACGTCTCCAACGTATCTATAATTTTTGATTGCTCCATGCTACTTTATCTACTGTTTTGGACTATATTGGGCTTTATTTTCCACTTTTATATTATTTTTGGGACTAACCTATTAACCGGAGGCCCAGCCCAGAACTGTTGTTTTTTTGCCTATTTCAGTATTTCGAGGAAACAGAATATCAAACAGAGTCCAAACGGAATGAAACCTTCGGGAACGTGATTTTCTCACCGAACGTGATCAAGGAGACTTGGACCCTACTCCAAGAAGTTTCCGGGGAGGTCACGAGGGTGGAGGGCGCCCCCCTGCCTCGTGGGCCCCTCGGAGCTCCACCGACGTGCTTCTTCCGCCTATATATCTCCATATACCCTAAAAACATCCGGGAGCAACATAGATCGGGAGTTCTGCCGC
Organism: Triticum urartu; assembly: GCF_003073215.2. Taxonomy (NCBI): domain Eukaryota; kingdom Viridiplantae; phylum Streptophyta; class Magnoliopsida; order Poales; family Poaceae; genus Triticum; species Triticum urartu. Next base: position 462,600,499 of record NC_053028.1, read on the forward strand.
CAGAAGCCTCCGTAGCCACCGAAAGCCAATCTAGACCCGTTCCGGTACCCTGCCGGAGGGGGCAATCCCTCTCCGGTGTCCATCTTCATCATCCCGGTGCTCTCCATGACGAGGAGGGAGTAGTTCTCCCTCGGGGCTGAGGGTATGTACCAGTAGCTATGTGTTTGATCTCTCTCTCTCTCTCTCTCGTGTTCTTGAGATGATACGATCTTGATGTATCGCGAGCTTTGCTATTATATTTGGATCCTATGATGTTTCTTCCCCCCTCTTCTCTCTTGTAATGAATCGAGTTTCCCCTTTGAAGTAATCTTATCGGATTGAGTCTTTAAAGACTTGAGAACACTTGATGTATGTCTTGCCGTGGATATCTGTGGTGACAATGGGATACCACGTGCCACTTGATGTACTTTTTGGTGACCAACTTGCGGGTTTCGTGACATTGGGAACCTATGCATAGGGGTTGGCACACGTATTCGTCGTGATTCTCTGAAAGAACTTTGGGGCACTCTTTGAGGTCCTTTGTGTTGGTTGAATAGATGAATCTGAGATTGTGTGATGCATATCGTATAATCATACCCACGGATACTTGAGGTGACATTGGAGTATCTAGGTGACATTAGGGTTTTGGTTGATTTGTGTCTTAAGGTGTTATTCTAGTACGAACTCTAGGGATGTTTGTGACACTTATAGGAATAGCCGGACGGATTGATTGGAAAGAATAACTTTGAGGTGGTTTCGTACCCTACCATAATCTCTTCGTTCGTTCTCCGCTATTAGTGACTTTGGAGTGACTCTTTGTTGCATGTTGAGGGATAGTTATGTGATCCAATTATGTTAGTATTGTTGAGGGAACTTACACTAGCGAAAGTATGAACCCTAGGCCTTGTTTACCATCATTGCAATACCGTTTACGCTCACTTTTATCATTAGTTACCTTGCTGTTTTTATATTTTCAGATTACAAATACCTTTATCTACCATCCATATTGCACTTGTATCACCATCTCTTCACCGAACTAGTGCACCTATACAATTTACCATTGTATTGGGTGTGTTGGGGACACAAGAGACTCTTTGTTATTTGGTTGCAGGGTTGCTTGAGAGAGACCATCTTCATCCTACGCCTCCTACAGATTGATAAACCTTAGGTTATCCACTTGAAGGAAATTTGCTACTGTCCTACAAACCTCTGCCCTTGGAGGCCCAACAACGTCTATAAGAAGAATGTTGTGTAGTAGACATCACCCACCGCCACGACCACGAAGCCGGCGCGTCCCCTGGCGCCGCCGGCAGGAAGGAGGAGTAGAGCATGGGAGTCCGCCGGCGCTCGTGACCCAGAAAGGCCACACTTCTTCCCTCCTGTTGAAGCCAAGGTTGACGGGCTCATCATCGTCGGCCGATTAGCTACTTAAAGGCCGTGGAGGCGGAGCTTCAGTCCTGGTGCTCATAGCTCGCCTAACATGGGGAACGGGGGTCAACGGTCATTCATACAAGGTTTAAAGTACGGTTTAGTTGAAATATGTCGAAATGTAATGAATTTGCTCTGGTTTAGAGGAAAAGATCCGGTTTATGTAAAAATTATCCAACTATAAATGAATATCACCCGGTTTGTCTAAATATGCATAAAATTTGTTCACTTTCATCATTATTTTTCTAAATGTAACCGGATAAATGTAGATAGCTTTGGATGGTCGGCTCCGCAACAGTGTCCACGGACTGGTCCCTCCGGTCCGTGAACGAATGCGGTGTCGGGTCAGCGTTGGAAATGCCCAAATTTGTGTAGGTGCAAACATCTCATTAAACCCATTAAGAGGCACTAGAATGGTGGTCAAGCAGCTACGCCATGTGGCGCATGCTAGTTGGTCACGACGAGAAAGTATTTTTAGAGTTTTTTTAAATGATAGGGAGACTTTTTTTAAAGAAGTTTTTCTAGTTTTTTTCCTTTTAAGATGGTTGTGATGTCTACATGACGCGATTTTTTTTTTAAATTTTAACGTGATAGTAAGGTGCGCATAGCTTTTTCTCAAACGGCCCGCAATGACGGGCGCCAACCACTAGTCAAAGCACCAAGGCCCGCAATGAGCAGCTCGTGGAGATACAACAAAAAAGAAAAGAAAAAAAAAACCAGCGTGCACACGTTTGCTTCTGTGGGCAAGGCACCGTTGTTGCTTTCAGGTGAACCGTTTGCTTCCGATCTCGTATGTTGCCCATTGGCTGCACGGATCTTTCCTCTTATTTGAAACAACAAGATATATCAGCTATCTTTGTGTGTACACTGTCTAGGTTGCATAGTACCTACAACCTCCAAGCTCTCTAGCTAGAAATGCAGAGCTGTTGCTTTGACGCTACTCTGCTCGTGTTTGAAGGATGTGTTTTCCAGGTGTCTCGTCGTGTTCGACATCGCCTACATCGTGGTGTTCTCCATATTCATCCCGCCGGTGCTCTGGTATCATGCTTCTCTTTTGCATGCCCTGGATCATCTTGTCGATGTGAATTTTTGTTTAGGTCTGTAAAAGGAGATAGGTCAATGGTACAAAAGAAAACAGTAACAAAATTCTAACTTCACGCAAAAAAAAAAAATTCTAACTTCACGCCACCGGCAAGGGAAGAAGGGGAGATTGGACTTGGAAGATGTACTAAGGAATTTGGGGCAATTTCCGAGGAACACAAGGGAGGCGACATGTAGTTTCAAGTGATCAAAACGAACTGCATTCTGGCCTCAATGCAAGTCCTTATAGATCACTTTGTGCGACAAATAGGTGCTATAACACGCGGTGGCCCAGCCTGAAGAGCGTTGTAATGCAGCTCCTTCACCCGTGCCCCTCTACACATACAACAACTGCAAAAATAAGTTAAAAACCAGCAACTTCAAATTTACAAAAAAAACCATTTTTACAGAATTTAAAAATATTCATGAAATCAAAAACATTAATATTTTCTTATAAAAATGTCCTCATTTAAAAAATATGGGATTTGAAAAATGTTCATGAATTTTAAAAAAATGTTAAAAATTAATTTCTAAATGATTTTGAGAATTATTCATATTTTTTAAGAAACTACTCATGATCATTTTTCAAAAATCTTCATGAAAATTATGCAATAATAATAATTAAACACCAATGAAATGGGCTCTAAATTCCGCTTCGAGTGAAGAATAAGATATCCGCCCTCTAGCGCTACTTCAGCTTTGTTTGATTAGCTAATGCTAGATTGGGTCCTAGGGCGCAACTGAAACCGTTAAAGTTAAGGAAAAAACTACAGGCCCGGGCTGCGACATGTGTGCCTAGCTTTCAAAATCCCTATTTGCCGAGAGAAACTAACTAATGGGTACACCTTGAGGGGCTCCAATAAAGGTAACTCTTTTTGTCTGAGAGCACGCCAAGTGGTGCACCTAGCCGTCATCATGTGTCGCAGACTGAGCGCTTCCTTTGAGTTTCATGCTTTTCATGTATGTTTTTATGGGGTTTAGATGAATTTTTTAAGTTATTTTGACTTTTTTCCTGGTTTCCCTTGTTTATAGGAGGATTAGGTTTTTTATATGTATTTTTGGTGGGAAGGAGTGCTTTCCTGTGAGAAGCACAACATAGTCTGTGCTTCCACGATAAGCACAACTGTGTTTCCTGAAAAGAAAAACACACCTGTGCCTCCACGAGAAGTATAACTTGTAGAAACATAGTTGTGCATCATGAGAAGCACATTTTTGCTTCCATGTAAAAGAGGAAGACACAACATGTGCTTCCATGAGAAGAACAACTATGCTTCCTTGAAAAAGGAAAAGCACAACATGTGCTTTTGCGTGAAGCCCCCAAAAAGAGAAGCATGGTTGTGCTTTCGAGAAAAAATTAAATAGCACAACTGTGCTTTTGTTTTTTTTGCCTTTTTTGGGTTCCATTTTTTCATTTTATTTATTTTCGTTGTTTTCCAGTTTCCTGGTTTTTCATTTCCGGGTTTCTTGCCCAAAAAGGACGTTGAAATCGCTAAACATAAGATTAGTTTGAAACATCGACAAAAGAAGTCCAATAGTGAAAAAGGTTCATGATTTGGATGCACAGTTCATGAGATAAACCTTTTGAAAAAAACTAATCTAAAGAAAATCTCCCACTTCCAACAAGTGGCACACATGCAGGTGCGTTACTTGTCAGCATGAGAGAAAGTTGAAGTGACCATTGCAAGTGGTACCTTTTAATTAGTGATCTGGCGATTTGCCGCTCTCTGCGGCAAAACACCGTGGCATCACACAAGCGAGCGAGGAACAAATGGGCCGGCCTAATTAGCTAGGATCCATTTTTTTGTTTTATGGTGTTTTTCATTTTCATTTTTTCTTTTGAACTGTTTATTTTTTTTCCAAAAATGTCCGGAAATTTTAAAATTTGTTCTCGTTTTCTAAAAGTGTGTGTGTTTAAAGTAATCATTGCATTTTTATAACATATTCGTGCTTAATAAAATGTTCATAATTTCTTTGTATTTTTAAAATTAAATTCGGAAGCCAGGAAAAATCATAATTTCAACTTTTTTTGAGTTTTCTAGAAAATGTTTGGAATTTCATAAGTTGTTCATGTATTTGAAAAAGATCACGTTTCCTAAAATAGATTCCGATTTTTTTAAGATGTCAGCAAGGGGGGGGGGATCCCTACTTGAATATTGATCTCTATTCAAAGAAAATGAACCAGTTTATGAGAGAAACCAGATTGAAAACCGTGATTCGGTTTATGAGGAAGACCGGATCAAAAACCTTAATCCAGTTTATAAGAAAACTGGACCCAAATACCATACAACCCGACAGGCAAAGAACAGGAAGACGGAAAACAACCCAAACATAGATACAACAACACAACGCAAAGGCCAACTACCTAAAGAAATAGGAGGTTGGGAGGAGCATCACACGTTGCTTGAGCATCTACAAGGCAGGACTAGCAAGACAACAAGGGACAAAATAGACTCCGAATTGAAAAAAATGTTGATTGGTTTACAAAAATTTGTACACATATTTGTTTTTTCTAAAAATGCTCGCTACATTATTTAGCCGCTAGGTCCAACGGGGCTGTCCCGTTGCGGCTTGCCGCTGTTGGACGCAGCGAGCGTCACAGAGGACGTCCCCCTAGCATTCGCGACTGTGATTGGTAAAAAAATGCAACTGACTGAGTAAACAAGGTGTAAACCTGCTCAGACAATTCATGGCGACGGCATTCCTCACGCCCGTCGCACTCTTCTTCCTCCTATAAATGCACGCGATGGCAATACACACCGCTCAAATACGCACCCACTCCGCTAGCTATTACCTGCATACGTATATCCGCCGGTGATCACGAGCTTCCAGCCAACAGGATGAGCGGGACCAAGTCGTCGTGGCCGGAGCTGGTGGGCGTCCTGGCGACGCTGGCGGCCACGCAGATCACGCACGACAGGCCCGACGTCGCCGTCGAGGTGCTGCCGCCGGGCGCCCCTCTGACACCGGACTACAACGCCGAGCGCGTCCGCGTCTTCATCGACAACAACGGCATCGTCTCCCAGACCCCGGTCATCGGCTAGGCTCCGGCCGGGCCGTGGAACGTAGGATACCAGCCGTGCAGTAGTAGTGCTGCGACTGTATACGGTATAATGGAATAATAAACACTACTCTATCCATGACATGAGTATGTTCAAAACCTGGCTTGTTATCCATGCCACTATATATTTATCATCAATATCATTTGGCAATCATATGTTATACTTCCACCATAAACATTTTCTGATATTGAAAGAAATTTTCACGGCCATCCGCCAAAACGAAAGCGTTGTGCAACTGCGCGTAGATCTCACCGAGATTTATTCATTTGATTGTAGTTTCTGGACAAACTCTCAATCTAAAGCGTTAGATCAAAACTGAAAAGGGGCCAGAGGCCAGACTACGTCTTCTTTCTCCAACATTTTTCTTCATGAAAAACAGACCGCCGCGTTCTTCTTCCTCCTGCCGCCTGCTGCCACCGGCCGCGCTACCACTGCTACCCTCGGCCATCCCTCTAAGCCCGGCCGACCTCCAATTCTAGCGCCAGCAGCCCTTGCATCCCCCACACTCCTAAGATAGACACAGCGGCCTAGCTTCCCTGAGGAACCTGCACCCTCTGCACCCCCTAAAATAGACACCGAGGCTTAGCTTCTTCAGCGAACCGGCGGCCTTGGTGCTCCAAGCCAGGGTTTTTATTTCCGAACGAAATTTTTGAAGACCGGCGGTTTTCGAATATTCAGTTGTACTCCGAGAAAAGTTGGTTCCGCCCAATTGTTTTGAATGAATTTGAATTTTAAATCTTTGATAGTGTTAATTAGAACATGTGTCCTTGTTAAAGCACAATCCATAGTCTGACGGAAGAGCTGCATCTATGACTAGAATTGCCTAACACGGGTCCCTATACGTCCATGGACGTGACCATGCGGGCCTCTAATGTTGCCATTTGCAATCACGAACCCTATTTTTAAAACATGAAATATATGCAAACACATGCACGTCGATTATTTTGTTCAAACATAGTGTAGTGCGCTCAAATACAAATTGTTCATACATAATTATACATAATCCAGACATAGGTCAAACAAAAATATAGTGCATAGTGCATAACTGATAAATTAAAACAAAGTTAGCTGATTTCTATGTGGACTCAAATATGCTCCACAAGATCATCCAGAAGTTGCATATGCACCTGTTGATCTCGCAGTTGTCGATGCATCTCCAGAAAGTTTACAATGTTCTCCGCCTCTTGTTCCGAGAGGCGGACCTCAAGACGAGGCTTCTCAAAATCATGTGTGCGGGTTGCCCCTTCATCCTCATCCTCGATAATCATGTTGTGCAAGATTACACAGCATGTCATGAGCTGTCAAAGTGTCTTCGCTTCCCACATCATTGCAACTCCTCGAAAAATACCCCAACGAGATTGGAGCACTCCAATGCCCTCTCCACATCCTTCCTAGCTGCCTCTTGCATTGTTGCAAACGGGGTTTTTCTTGCCTTGGGGATTAGATATGGTCTTCACAAACACCGCCCATTGAGGATATATACTATCGGCAAGGTAGTACCCCATGGTGTAGTTGTGTCCATTGATGGCACAGTTGCATGGTGGAGCTTCCCCATCACAATGTCTCTTGAACAAAGGAGATAGTTGGAGCACATTGATGTCATTGTGTGAATCTGGCGTGCCAAAGAAAGCATGCCAAATCCACAAATCCCGCGATGCCACTACTTGTATGATGGTGGCTTCTTTGACGTGATCTTAGTATTGCCCACGCAAACCTTTTGGGCAGTTCTTCCATTGCCAGTGCATGCAATCAACTGAACCTAACATATGCCTTCCACTACCTGCAAAGACAAATTTCTTCTCATTCGATACCAACAATGAAAGGAACTTTCAAGGAATGTTGGGACCACTGTGAAGTAGTTAGTGTAAAGAAGCCGTGCAACAATCCTATCACGGGGAATTACTCTCCGAACCTTCGTGGAACCCTTGAACTTTAGGACATGATCCTCATCTTTCTCCAAATCCTCTTGGATGCTCATCATCATCATAATCATCATCATCCTCTAAGTCAGACGACGCGATAAACTCGTTGAATATGAATTCATCAAGGTTTGAGTTTCCATAGCCATCATTCCTTGAACAATCCATTGGTGAACAATCCATAGCCATCATTCCTTGAACAATCCATTGGTGAACTACAAGTAACGTACCAGGGCGGCGTCGGTGGCGGCGACCTTGACTGGTTGCGGCCTGGTCGGCGGCGGTGTGGTTCGGGCATCCGGTGGTGAAGCCCTGGGTTGGGGATGAGGGCGGAAGTCTGGTGGCTAGTGTGCGGACGAGGCCGAACAGAGAAGAGGAGAGGGCTAGTCTGGCAAGTAGGGGGGATGGATATGGGTGATTTGGCATGGCCCTAGTGGTCAGTCCGACATGTGGCGGGGGGTGCGTGTCTGGGCATCTCCATATCTGCTCCACATATGGGCCGGGTATGGCGAGTATCAGTCAGTTCGGGCGTTTGGGCCGAATATGGGGAGCCCGGTTGGGTCACATTTTTCTGTCCGAACACTGACTGGGCAGTCCGGCCGAGAGTTTGGGGCTGATATAGGGAGCCCATTTGTAGATGATCTTACCTTACCTTTTTTGTGGTCACGGGTTCTACTTTCACTTCCACACCTCTAAGTTTTTAGAGGGTTCACGTCATGGGCCGACGACTAAGGCACTCTGAGTGAATAGAGACGCACCTCAATTTTTCGAAGGGATCGGACTCGCGCTGTGGGCGGACAACTAACGCATCATGACCACGAGAAGAGACGTGTTTGTGTACAAGCATTGTTAAAAGTTATCTATTCTGATCCTATATACATTTGCACTTAAAATTGGTTGAAATATTTTGAACAAAAAAAACTTGAAATTACATAATTTTTTCATACACCGGTTATTCCGGCCCCTATATCGAAAGAAAAACACAAGTAGACAACGTACCTTTCATCCGGAGCACTAGTCCCGGCCGGGTTTAGACCCGGGAGTAATGTGAGCATTATTCCTGGTTCCAATGGCTAGGAGCGGACGGGGGGCCCGGCCAGGATTAGTCCCGGTTCAGATGGTACCTTCTTTGTGGTCACGGGATCGAGAAAAAAAACTAGTTCCACGCGCATCCGTTTTCCTTCTCGCCAGAAATCGACTGACCCAAATTCCATTTTAAGGCACTGACTTGCAGCTAAACTAATTTGGCAACTGTACTAAAGAGAGATGGATTAAGAATACATTGCTAGTTAAGTGTTGTTTTCAGCTCATTGTGGTACACGTCTGTTCCTGGTGACAGCGGAATCGGTCGTAGGGGTTGTACAGGAAAAAAACCTATCATCCTCTCTCTTAAATAATAAACAAAGTATTCACAAATAAAACGTAATAAATAAAATCATAATATTCTTGCATACAATTACAATTTTGTATCTTATGCGGCTACAAGAACTTTGCTTGCTGGTGATGATCTCTTCTTGTCCGGCACTTCTTTTGATTTTGTCGAGAGGAAATCTTCTATATCTAAATAGCTAGTCCCCACTAGTCTATTTCTTTCAACATACAAGTATATATGCCACCTCATTATTCAACATGTAAGAAGAAAGGCCCACCACAACATGCAATAATGCATAATAAAAAGCCACTTCGACATGCAAACATGCATGAGAATTTATATTCTATTAGGATATTTACATTATACAATAATCAAACACCACAAATCATACTTATTTTTAGCTCTAGTTCTCATATTATAACTCTAAAAATTCATGTTTCATACAACCAATTCTAACTGGATGTATTGCAAACGTTCCCGCAACAACGTGCGGGGTATCATCTAGTTGTAGAAACATGTCATCCTGTCATCCTCTCTCTTACATAATAAATAAAATCATAATATTCATGTATGCAAGTACAATTTCACGGTTTCTACGGCTACAAAATCTTTGCTTGCCGCTGATGAGCTCTACTTGTCCCGCGCCTCTTTTGATTTTGCCGATAGGAAAATGTAGAGCCCAACAATTACCACTATTGTGCCGAACAGGCTGCAATTATAGAAGAAAGAGGAACAATTCAATTCATTTTATCCCAACTATATTAATTATAAAGAAGTTAAACCTTTCATTGGAGCCAGAAAGATGGCTCCGAGAGAAGAGTAAGAAGAAGCGAAAGGGACAAACCTTCCTACTGTAATCTCATCGCCTATGAAGATTGAGTCCAACAAAACTGTGAATACCACTGACAATGGGCTAAACATTGGAGGATATGCTGGACCTCGCTTGGCCACGACCCATGAGTTCAGGTTATATTTCCCCGCCGTTGCAAGTGCCCCCTACACCAAATAATTTCATGTTGATTACCTAGCAAATAATTTTCCATCTAGGCTTTTCAATTACCAGTGATTTTATTAACCCTGATGAACCAGTTTCAAAGAAATTACGAGCTACTTAGCTTCAAATATATTTCAGATTTTAATATGTATTTTATGGATGTTTTTCAGATCTACTGACTCACTGAGTAGAAGATGGTCATAAGGTTCAGATCCCATCCTAGCTTCCACGTGTTCTTGTCTCTACTCAATATTATTCCAACTAGCGCGGTTTGAAATCCTCCAACAAAGCATGTCACCATAGACGACCAGTATTTGTATGGATACACCTTCATAACCTTTGACTGCATGAACATAGTACAAAAAAAATCAAGATCTAATTTCAACTAACAAAAACAATACACAAAAAAATAATACAAAATGAACTTTCTAATAGTCCCAATCTCGCGTTGGAGTGCTCCTTGCATGCAACAAGATCATCATCAACTCATTCATGACATGCAAATAAAAGCATTGCTAGTAGTTACCCACATGAAAAACTCGATTTGCTAGGTACACACTGATTACATCAACCAATTAAAAGCACGATCAATGTTGAATGCATATAGAACCAAAGTGTTGAGTACACTTAAAGTGTTGTGTCGGTGGTAACTTCAAAAGTAATGGATGATGCTAACTTATAAGGAAAAACTATTTTCAGAACATAGTCGTATATTATCTAATTTTGAAGTCCTTATCAAAACAAAGCCGATAGTGAAGGCGGGTTTCAAATGTTCATCACGTTTAGGGAGTTATAACATTTTGAAGATTAAATCTACTAACAATCTTGATGATGTCATCCCTTTAGCATCTTAATGTATGCATGCAAGTATTTCTCTCCGATGCCCTCTTTCCCCTCCTCTCATCATGTCTACCGGCCCGCTATAATACTAATGAGCACACGTCTCATTAGTCCAACTCTAAATAATATAACAAACTTAACAATAAAAAAGGGATAGTCGCAACATGTCATTGCATGGTCGATCACCTGAATCAGGTACCAGCAAGCAAGTGTGATGCTGCTGCCTACCAAGAATATTGTCCCTCTTAGATGATTGCCTGCAACCTCTGTGGTTTGTTGTCCCTCGTGGTGGTGCTTCATAATGCGATCCCAGAGATGCAGTGTCTTGCCCTTGTAAAGGCTGATGAGCATTGTGCCTCCAACCGAGAGCACAACGGCTACAATCTTCATTGATCCAGCTATGCTCCAGATTTGCAATGTCTCCATTCTTATATGTTCATCCATATATCACATTCCGTATTGGAAAATAAGATATAATGGTGGTTGTTGATTATCAAGAAGTTGATCTTGGGTCCAGCAAATAAAAACTGAAGTTTATTGTGAATGCATGAATAATGAAAGAATTTTGGTACCTGAAGACAAGCGAGAGAATGAATGTGACCAGCGGAATTATGTTCAGAAAGATGACAGCATAAGTTGGCGTTGTATCACTGAGACCATAGTAGTATAGGCTCATTGGCACCGCATACCTACATATCATGACGTGAGGTCACTGGAATTAGTTCATGTTATGCAGTATTTTGTTCACACAATTGGCCCTCTAATCAGGTACGTATTAGCTTGCAAGTGACTACTTTTGTCTCTCAAATTTTCTTTGCGGGATACTTAATTTTCTCTCTGACCGAAGCTCTTTGCAGCCAAGCACTGTGCTATACAGTTGACCTGGAGAACAATTGTGCCCTTTTACTAATCACTATAATATGGCCACTTTTTAACTCATGTGGGGAATGCAGTTACTTTATATAGTATGATAAATCATTGACAACATACGGCAATCTATATATGCATATATGAAAGGAAATCGAGAGATCGATCAGCTGCAATTGCAAGACTAGTGCGATGTGCTGGTTTAACTGAGATCCACGTTGTCTGCCACTGAAATTAATTATATCACCGAAGCTGGGATGTACTTCCTCTGTCTCAAAATAAGTGTCTTAACTTTGTAACTTTGGTTCAAAGTTACAAAGTTAAGACACTTATTTTAAGAAGGAGGTAAAGTTATACTAAGGTTGAGACATTTATTTTGAGACGGAGGGAGTATATAGGGTGGTTCGTTTGGAATTTTGGACGTGGGCTAGACCAGGACATAGGCGATATCACACACTAAACTATTAGCCTACGTGTAGATAACAGCCTTTCGTACGGGGTCTCAGACACTTGGTGGATCAGGCTTGATCCGCCGCTGAATAAGGCATGAATAGAACAAGGTAGTAAAACAACATAAAGAAGTTTTCTTGAGGAAATAACAAACATAAAAAATAAATAAATAAGCATATAGGAAACTAGTTCATGACACTTTTTTTGCGCGTCAACATGTATGTATTGGTGCACACAATGTGCACTAACCGAGTGCGTTTGGACTGCGTACCCGATGAAGGCGTTGAGGAAGATCCATCCCGTAGCGTGCCAACCCATCTCCCTCCACTTGCCCCTGCATGTGCACAGCAAAATTCAAAGCTCGAGTTTAGCCGATTAGAATGCGTTGGGCAGCTAAATCTGCCAAAAAATATTTTGAAGGGAAAATCTTTTGTCAGATGCCCGTCGATACATTTCATAATTAACGTGATCCACTTGTCCGATGCTCGATGATCCTTCTCACAATTAACATGATTCTTTCGTCCAAATGTCCCAATAACGATATTCTTCATAATTAACGTGATCCTCCACTCCAACACTCAATGATACTTTTCATAATTACCGTGATCCTCCCGTCCAAAAAATGATATTATCTATAATTAATGTGATCCTCCCGTCCAACCCTCATGATTATTTCCATAAATTAATACTTGGCTTTATTGTATGCAGCCATGGACTAGGCAAAGATTGGACAAGAGATAATTGGAACGGTTTTTTAGCCGTGCGATACAGACGAAATGACTACGGACTCCCTTGTAATAGTAGAAACTTTTTGGATAATATTCGAACTGTCAATACCATTTGCTCAGCGCACATATATATATATATATATATATATAAAGTTTGACAAACTTTTTTCACTTACATAGTTGCAATTTCTTTTTAGAAATGACACCCCATAATATCAAGAAAACAATAATCTGTACAATAGAAAGATAACAAGAAACAAAACAATCAACATAAAGGTATATATTGAAAACCATACTACCCATCTTCTTCCTTCGATTGTACGCCCCGCTGAAGCATGCAAATTGCACTAAGCCGACAACAAAGAAAGAAAACGCGGCGTACCACAATAGTGACTCGCCCCAGAAACAAGATCTAATCACCACTGAAGTAACATCGGTTGGGGCATCACTCCACGTAACACGGGTTTGGAATCCTTCACCATCAATTCAGAAGGATGCAGAAACAGACCATATGGCAGAACAGATCGAAAGAAGTGGCCGAAGTCGCTGCACAAAGAGCCAGACAATTTCCTCCAAATGTCAAGATCGGAAGAGAACGAATAGAACTGGCAACACCTACCCTCACATGTCCTTTAGCGGCACTCGGCCGAACATCGTTGAGGTAGGGAGAGACTAAAGAGTCACTATTACAACTTGTCATTGCCAGCATCACCTTGCAAATGTTACCAGGGGACCTAAACCTAGCGAAACAAAAGGGGCAGGTCCCTATTGTCTTGCCATCGATGAGGCTGCCAAACGGGAGAGATAAGGGATGCCACGACAACAGGGCGGAGAAGAGAACCTTGGGTGACAGATATGGTTGGGAGCGAGGAGAACCGGTGTGCGAGAGGACAATTTCGAAGGGCCCGAGTGATAGTTTTTAAAGTTGGAAGAACAGAAAGGTTACGGTAATTGAGAGTAAATAGATAAGCATGCCAGCATGCCGCACACTTCATGCATACTCTTACCTTTCAAAGATGAGCGCCAATGGGAGAATGAAGGCGGCGCCGAAAAGACTGCGGTAGGCGAGGAGGGCGAAGATGAACATGCCACCACCGATGGACACCTTGGACAGCAGGATCATCCCCGTGATGAACAGCTGCACCAACACCATCGATGCGGGAGCCTTCCACTCCCACCCCACCGCCGTCTTCGTCTCCGTTGCCTTGATGTCCATCGGTCACGCGACGACAGTTGCGGGCTCTTGCTGCCAACTGCCGTCTCAATCTCCGGCTATATAAAGGGCGCACTATCCTAGCTTGCTAGCAGCTAGCTAGCCAAAGGGGCATGCATTTGGATGAAGATAAAACTTGTGACTGAGCACGCAGATCTCTACTCCTATATAGAGGGAGTTGGTAGGCTCTCCTCACTATTTTTGCCTCCAGTCCCCACCACCCCTGTCATTGGTATATTTTTGCCTCGCCTTCCATCTCATCATCTCGCACTGCTTTATTTTTCCCTGACCTCCCACCACCCCTCCCATTGGATTTTTCTTGCTCGCATTAAAAAACCATATTCGATTAAAGGTTGCGATCTTGTTTCATTCTTGCTTTGGCAAGTGCTGATTCAGTTCAATCACGTAAGTAATAGGTAATTAAGAATTAGAAATCACACTATATATGAGAGATCATCTTCCTGAAAGACAGACACAATATTATTTTTTGATAACCTTCCAAAACAAATACAAATATTCTTCAACGTGCTGTCATTTATTATTATCATTATCTCTACTTTTAGATGACAATCACAACTTTCCTAATACAACAAAAATAATATATCTTTTTTATCTTACCAAATCACAAAAAGATTATCTTACCAAATCACATAATTTTTTTATCTTACCAAATCACTATCTCTACTATTAAAGGGGAGTTGATAGGCTGGTGCACACGGTTTATTTTCGCATGCACGGTTTATTTTTGCCTTCACATCCCACCACCACCCCTCCATGCTGTTTTTTTTCTTCCTTGCACACTCCCACCTCTGTGGCGGCAGGCGGGTCATCGGACCGCCACGTACATGCGCTTGTGGAAGTAGTCGTATTATATTTCTTGTCAGTCATACAGAGAGCCAGACATGACACATTCTCAAATTAAGTGTGTACAATACTTGGTATGCCTTGCACAAATGAATCCACTCCAAGAGGCATGTCAAATGTGTAATATCTTTATTATCAAAGGGAATATCCACGTAGCAGTCGTTCAGCCATTCATGCAAAAATAATTTGGATAGAATGCTAAATCAATTCGGAAATCAAATCATTAATTTAATTAATTAGCTAGGTAATGAATTACATATGCAATTAACTAGGTCCATTTGAATATGATTTTTTTCGCACCAAATCAATTTAGAAACTGAGTGACTAATACAATTATTTAATTGGGCAACAGATAATTATGCCTATAGATAATTGGAAAAAGGGAATTTTCCCAATTAGGCATATAATTAATTGATTTGGTTGGCAGTTAATTAGGCATACAGAGAATTAGGTAGGAAGTTAATTATCTATGTAATTAATTAATTAAGAAGATAGTTAATTGTGTTGAATCATTTTGAAAGCGCTCGCGGGCAAGAACAGTCATCAAGCTCTCTCTGACTAGGCCATGCACCGCTTGACAATATGGAGAACGGCCACTATGCGCGTGCGACTTGGGTGATCAAGCATTCACCACGATGGATGACGGCCATTCTCTACAGATGTCCACATGCCAACGGTTGCCGAAACGTTCGCTGGCCAGGACAATACGACACTACACTGGCCAGGTGGTTCATGCTATTATAGAAAATAATAGTGTTGTAAGAATAAGAATAAAAAGAACTAAATCGGCCAAGTGGTCCATGATGTTGGATAAGGAAAGAGTGTTCCTGAAAAGAAAAAAGAAAAAAAGATTATTCTAGGAAATAAGTAGGAACTAAAACGAAAGCTGGCAAGGAAGGAGAAAGAAAACGATGAGGCGTCTCTGATGAACACATTAATGTTGACGTGGTGCTGGTTGGCTACAACGAATTGAAGGAAATATGCCTTAGAGGCAATAATAAAGTTGTTATTTTATATTTCCTTATTCATGATAAAGGTTTATTATTCATGCTAGAATTGT
>NC_053028.1:462617351-462694494 GCF_003073215.2 Triticum urartu
GGGCGTGAGGAGATTACGGTGGCCCTAGTGGCTTCTTGGGGAGCATTGTGCCTCCACACCGCTCCAAACGGAGATTAGCATCTGCAAGGGTGTGAACTTCGGGATACATCATCGTCTCTGCGTGCCTTGGTTATCTCTTACCCGAGCCCCTTTACTCACGCACTTTACTTTGTGATAGCCATATTGTTTCTTGTCATATATCTTGCTATCATATAGTTGCTTATCTTGCTTAGCATAAGTTGTTGGTGCACATAGGTGAGTCTAGTTGTTTTAGGTTTTGTGCTTGACATATTAACCGCTAGGTTTATTCCGCATTTGTTCAAGCCTAAATCGTAATTATTTTAAAACGCCTATTCACCCCCCCCCCTCTAGGCGATATCCACGATCTTTCAGTAATAACAAAAGTAATTGTTTTTGTTATGAATTCATTACCCATCTATTCTCGTTGGAATGCCGGACGGAAATAAACGTTGCCATTTAGATAGATCATAATTCCAACCAGGCAGCTTTATTTCGAGTGCTTCTTTGAAATCCCTTGCAAAACTTTTTAATTTCAGTGCATGCCTCAATTTTTCTCCTCTAACGATTGTGATGTTTGAATAGGATCCATAATATATAGACGACGTGCCTCTTTGTCGATGACGTACAAAATGTATCGGCCGATGGATGCATAGGGAAGATAAATCTACAAGTGGAGGTATTAGAAACAACAATAAACCATGATAACAATGGACAAAATACTTTACTTACCTTGTTGCACGATGAGATGTCGTTGTCCATCTCAGGCCAGGTATCAAATAATGTTGCCAACCTCTGGATAGTTTCCTTCTCGCAAAACTTCTGACCTCGTGTTGACTCTAGCATCATGGACTAAGTAAAAAAAGAAATATTGTTTCAACATGTTGATAGTAATGACACATAGAATGAAGAGTTAAGATAATTTACACAAAATCGTAGATCCATGTAGTGCACGGGAGGGTCTATGAACAATACTCCCCCGTCACATGCCAGCATACGCACGGATGTGTTGAAGCAGTCATTGTCCATGGTCTGCTCCATGTTAAGTATGCACTGAAGTTTCTTAAGACTTAAGCCCATTGGATCGGGTGTCGAGCTCCGGACCCATACCTTCCTATAAATTGGATGATAAGAAGAAAAATATTATAAATCCACACATTAAATATTGATACATGATACTTACTCCAAACACCCGTCATCATCGATAGACATGATGTAGTTGCAGAGGCCGGCAAGTAATTCACGTTGGTCCGTGGGTATGATAGTGATTGGGGCAGGACGTTTGTCTTTGACTACGTCAGATGGATTCTCCAGGATCTCGATATCAGAATTAGCTAAAGTTTCTTCATCGTCAGGCCCGTGTGTTGCTACGGGCAAAATCGATCTGAATAACCATGAGTTGTCACCGAATAATAGAAATAAGAACAGATTGATCAAATTATTCTTTTTATTTAGAAATACACGTTAAGCATGGTGGCATCCAGTTTTCATCATACAACGGCAAATACGAACTCTCTTCCACTCAGCTTGTAGGTGGGACAACCTGCAGGTGCCCACTTCCTGCCACATATGTCCACTTATTTAAGTGGGATTAAGTGGGCTGTCCACATACTGTATGTGGTATTATGTGGGCTGCCACATACCCACATAATTCATGAAACATGAAAATACAAAACTTGAGATGTAAGACAACTTAACACAAAGGCACGTAAGTCTAGATTGAAGTAAAGAACATGTCCACATATGATACAACACAAACTACAATCTTCAGCAGTACAAGACTGAAGGTTAACACAGACGGCAAACATTTCCTCAGATTATAAACTATACACAAACTACAATCTTCCGTCCGGACAGATTATAAACCATACATGCACCAGCAAGTCCAACGTCGAGCCACCATGGCCAAATCCGTCCGGATCTAACCACCTGCTCACCAGGGCACCGCGCTGGCCACCCCGCTACCTCACCACGCACCGCCGAAGCACACACACACACGCAGCCGCCCACACATCCACCTGTCCAGGACGCCGCCGAGGAGCACACCAGCCGGAACCGCGCAACACAGATACACCCAGCCCCTCCCCCCTTCTTGATTAGCCCACCAACGAGCCCTCGTGGACAGATGTGGTCCAATCAAGCCCTCCCTCCAACTCCTCGGTAGGCTGCTGCCCAGCCATCCCTCTACCGCCGGACTACCACGCCAGCGCTCCCCATGTTGTTGTTGAACTTGTAACCATACGATTTGTATTGCCTGACAGATGAATATTTACCAGATAAACACGTAAAGAAGATAAGCCGCTCTTCATTCCTATAAGCCCTTAGTAGACCATCAGATCCTTCTTTTTGCACATGCACGCCATATTATTGCAGAGATGGTGGGGGAAGCAAAGAAGTTATGCCTCTCTGTGCGTGCATTGCGAGGAACCCCCAACAAGTATTGAACTCTTGATATGAATCCTTGTCGGGAGGGGCAAGCAAGGATGATAAATCATCTAGAGTAACATGAAAAGGTTAAGTGATGTTGCTGCACCTCTGTTCTTAGGAATCCTTGTGGTTCCTCTTGATTATGCATCTTCATGAACAAAACAAAATCTTGAGCTCTTCGTTCCTATAAAATTTCAGTAAGAAGATACATTTTAACACAAGAAAACTGAGTATCTTGACAAAAAAATTAGTAAAAGTCAAATTTCACTAAAACGAGATATTTTATTAGCTCTAGAAAAATTGAGTGCAAGGGTAAATTTTAGTATCCTGAGAAAAGTTTTAGTATGAATATGAAACAAAATTAGTCCTAAATAAAGAAAGTTAATGACAAGGTACATCACGTAATAATTCACACTGAAGGTATACAACAAGAAACATGCATTTTATGTCATGATTCAGCAGTAATAAAGAAGTGAAAACTACCCATGTTTATCACCATTTGTAACACTATTTAGTTTATGCAGGAAAAGAATGTACCTTTGCAATCTCATTTTCGTCTATCCTAAACATGATAATATATCACAAGCCATCAAGGCTGGACATCTTTGGTTGCCAGCCTGAATCTCTAGGAAAAATCTGAATGTGGTCAATGCAATCCGAACCCCCGGCGAACCAAAGGAGTAAGAATGTAGTGATTCACATAGCATCCCACCAGCCCAGCGCACAAAATTATGAACATATTTTGGCACCATACCGAGTCCTGATTTTTGGCATTTAACTGCAATCAAGACCAACTAAGAAAATCAGCATCCTAAATGATTTTTAGTAAAAATGGAGTAGCATTTCACCACAACAGTGTAGACATTTGAGGACCCTCGCCCCCACCCAAGATCAAAATCTAATGCCAAATTCTCCAGTAAATCTGACAAATAAAACCCAGACCAACTCCTACTAATAAATTCCCCGCACATGCACAGATCTTAAACCCCAAATCCGCACAAACTTGACCGAGATTGCTTGGGGTGCGTAGGGATTCAGTAAGAGAGGGGGTGGGGGGAGCTCATGGATGAAACTGGAGAAATTTATGTGCTTGAAGATGCAAACTCCAGCGAGCACCAAACCATGAAGGTCGTGTCCAACGCGTCACTCCACCAGACCGCTGCTTCCGTCGATGGGCTGTCCACCATCTCGTACGTCTTGAGCACAAACAGCACTGGCCCGCCGCCTCCTCCAGCTCCAATGCACCACTACGACGCCTTCGACCTGCAGCAATAAAGGCAAGTACAATAGTCTAGATAGTATCTATCTGTAGCGGCTCTCCATATCATCTCTATATATCGATATAGACAACTTGTACAATGGGCTGTCTTTCTAGCTGTCTATAACATTCGAAATTAGAAGAACTTCACAAAGTAGTTACTTATTATTCCAATATGCAGAATCAACAAGCAAGTAACTTGCAGAGACTCCTGCGACCATGCACAATGCTAGGTTCATTTCACGCGGTGGCTACAAAGAGGAAAATTTGCAAAATCAATCAAGACATGAAAATCTGAATAGAAACGGAGCAAAGAATTGATCGATCCCAATTCCTAGCAGGCAAATGCATCGCAAGCTGAGGTGACGTGATTTCGCCCATCCTTTGAATAAATTGCTAGCCAGTTTGAGACGCTGGGCATGGATCCAAGATAAATGTAGCGGATTTGATAGCGAACTCTGACCTCATCATGCTCGGATTGTTGCTGCCCAAGCTCCGCCGCCGCCGCTTGTCGCAGCCTTTGCCCTCGAGGATTGCCGGCGCCGGTGACATCCAAAAGCTCCTCATCGACGACCACGTCAGGCTCGAACCGCCTTTCCTCAGCCACTGACAAACGCGGCCCATGTCACCTTACCACTGACGAAAAAGGCCCACAAATAGCCAGCTGGCACAAAGCGGACGACCAGGTCAAAATCGGAGTCCAGGTCAATCGATGCCTGAATCGCTCCTGAGCGATTTTTCCCCAGGGAGCTTAGTGATATAGGATATATGTATGGAGAGATTTTAAACAAAGTGACATTAGTATACCTCTTCTGATTCTTCTTCTTGGAGGAGTAATTATCTGTCATCATAACTTTCACTATCACTAACCATCTCAGGCAATTCTGCACATAGAAAAACAGGATCAATTCATTTGATTTTTTTGACAAAACCATCAAAACAAAATGATAATGATGCATTTGTCTGAGTTGTCTGCCGGCTACAAAGGAAAGCATCGGTGCAAAGCACCGATTGGGCTAATGAAAGCTGAAAATGTTCATACAACAACTAATAAGCACTTAAATATCATTTGCTGATTCAATACACCATATATGCATGGTTATGGAAATCAAAATTGAAAGATGAACTGTTGAAAACGTGAAAAAACATGCATGGTGGTGCTGTAAGAGTGAATACTTATTTATGAGATAAATCGACACACTGTTCAAATTTCTGTCATAATCACACACACATGACAAAACACTTGCTAATTAGAGGGCTACCCCGAGAAACAGTGGCACAGGAATGTGTATCGATTCCAGATAGTGCATTATATCTCTAAATACTTCAAGTTGTCTACCAGACAGACGCAACGGGGCTAACCCCCACCCCCCACCCACCCACCACCACCACCACCATCCCCACCCAAGCCGCCACCTAGACCATCCCTCTATACACCCCTCCCCCCTTTCTACGGCGCAGGCAAACCTCGCTAGCGATGCGACGACATGTGGCAGACCTGGCTGACAACATACATTAGAAAACATACTGCTCATCGACAACATCCGTAGTCCGGAAAACTATGGAACAGTGCAATATTCAGCTGTAAGCTAGCTTATCATCTCTCAACAGTACCTACCAGGAATATTATTTCCATCCGGGTCGAGAGAGTTTTCCTTTTATAACAAACCCTGGTGCTTGTGGATCAGCTTTCACAACAACTCTCTAGATTCTGGAGCCTCATCATCTTTCGCCCTCGTTGCTAACCTCATCCCTATCTAAGATCACTTACAGTGAGGACTGTTCCACTGCCACCATAGACGGATGCATATCCCCTCCCATGCATCCGACAGATGAAATGTTTGGCAAGTTAATGCAACCATTAGAGAATGAAATCAATTAGAAATAAGAAGTACAGAACATTGCAATCTATTCACTCGGTACGTGAGCGTAACTGAAGACTGATAAATTGGAAGGCAAGGAATCTGTTTGCCTTTCGTCATCCATGATTATCTGATCACAGTTACGAGGAAACGAAAAATCTGTACCATATCACATACCACATGGAAATCTTTCAACCATCAGTACAGGAAGACCCTGATACAGAGCCACCGAGATTCAAAATAGTTCTGTCAGATCCGCTGTACGCCGTAACCACCTGCAGCATACATGGTTGTTCTATACTCGATGTACTGGACTACTGGCGAACATCAACACCACTGAAACTCTTTGGCGCGGATTCCAACTGATGAATGACCGGCTCATCTGGACACAGAGGCAAAACGTTGTGTCCCAATATACATAGTTATATATTGTGGGCTCAGTTGTCCAACTCATTTATGTTGAAATGTCTAATGTAACATTACTTTTTAGCATGATAATTATAAAACGGCATTGCATTACATATAAACTACCAATGAGATGTACCAGAACAATTGTCGCGAACCATAACAGAGAACTGTTACTACATACTCATATTCCGCGAGCATAACTTTCTTTATCTCTTCATACATCATCCCACATTCCCATTACAAACACACCAGAATTGATCTGAGCAAGGGTAAACCATTGAGCATTGTAGCAGGCCAACAACATGGTTTAAACTATCTCGATAATAGTATTCATAGGTAGACAGAGGTTTGCAAATATACTCACAAACTTCGATGGAACTACCTTCAGGATTCCAACAATTATAGTTGATGTATTTTTTTGTGGGGAGTTGCTCTCAAAATTGTTCTGTATGAAGCGCTAGTTCAATTCTGAACAACAGCTAGTTACAAATTAAAGACTTGCTCCATTAAGTCACTTGACAAAGTTGGGTAGTTTATTCACACAAAAGCTCTGTTCACTACATAATTATCACGCAGGTTGAAGTGGGTTATTTGCCTGTGATTTAATAATAAGCATATAAAAGCATCATGTGATCTTATCAGTTTTGAGAAGCAAACCTTGGCACCGTGGCACCGCCAACTCTTCATCTAACATTGTATAAACTCTCTCCATGTATGACAAGTAAAATAGACCGAGTTGAAAGATGAGAAATCACCTGCAGTTGCATAATAAGAACATATGTGTCAGTAATTAAAGCGCCTCCGTTGTAATGGGATGAACAAGGCAGAGGCTGAGCCGTTCGTGCCGCTGCGCCCTGCCACTACTTTGGATGATATAGTAGCAGCGGGCAGTGAGTCCATCGCCACTCTCAGACCAGCTATGCCATGCTCTTGCACCGCCGCCGTCACGTCGATCGTAAGCACCCGGTGTCGACCATTTGAAGAGAGAGGACCAGAGATGGCACAACCTAGCTCGCTTGATCTGTCACGCTGCTGCAGCCGCTGCCGGAGCACCCTTGCATCTCGTCCTCCACGGCAGCCAACATAATCCCCCCTTGATATTCTTGGGTTTACTCTTCGTTTTGCTGCTCGTGACGGTACACATGTGCCTGCTTGTCTTATTCCTCTTCGTGGTCTTCCAGAATCTTGATTTCTCAGAACATAGCAATCATCTTCTTCTTCTTTGGCTATCGTCCCTTGAACAGCAGCCAGCAGATCTTCTTCGATCATCATCAAGAACACACCACGTTGCCTTCCTACCAAGAAGAAAAATATGTACGAGAACTTTGCAGCAAGAACACACCACGTTGCCTTCCTTCTCTGCATCCTTCATCATCTCCTTCTTCTGAGAAGACAAGCACCCATCCTGGAGATCTCCGCCGCAGAGGAATTTGCGCAGCCACCGCGCGTCACCCGCTGCCTGATGTACGTCCTCCTCGCTGAATAGAAGGTCGACACAGAAGCAGAGAAAGCATTAAGGCCCGAGGTCGAAGTAGGCCGTGAAGCCCGTCGCAGTGTTGGAGAGGACCGGCGGCGGCGGCGGCGCACGAAACCCTAGTGAGTACGAGGGTGTCAGGGAGAGGAGCGGCTCATGCTCGAAGAAGAGGTCGGTTCGGTGGAGCAGTAGGGGCGGTGGCAGAGCGGGATATGGGGCGGCGGCGGCGGGGTGGGAGATGGGGCGGCGGCGACGGGGCGGGAGATGGGCCGGTGGCGGTGGAGCGGGGAAGGAGGGAAAGAGAGAAAGGCCCCAGCGGGAGGGGTGGATCGAGAGGAGTGCGTCGAGCGGATCGAGAGGAGCGTAGGTTTTTTTTCGCTGTTAATTTTCGCCAGTTTGTTTTCGGTGGTTTATTTTCGATCGTGTCAGATAATTGCGACGGGAGGTTGGAAGTGTGCTGCACTCGATCGCGGGGTTTTCTTCGGTTTTTTGTGGCTGAGCGGGAGATGAGAGCAAGTATCAAAAAATACCAAAAAAGACCATAGTAAGTGGGATGAAAATAAAACCCAGAACACCGACTATCAACTAAGACATTAGGAGTAGAGCCCTGTTGAAGAATTCATCCAATTAATCAGTTAACTTACCGATTAATCCCTATTTATAGGGTTATCGAGTAGCCGATAAACGAAAAAATCCTCCGATTAATTGATTAAATGGCCGATTAACTTGCCGATTAGCTGATTAATTCCCTACTCACTAGCCAACCGAGCAGCTATCAGTTAACGATTTCCTTAACGATGGAGTAAAGGTACGCAAGGTGGTACTAATTCGAGGAAGCACGTCCTCTGCATCGAACGTCGCACCTGCTCGCTTGCCCGCAGACACCCTGGGCCACATCGAGGGCTAATGGGCCTGTTCTGGGAGTTCATCGTGGCGGAACTTTTGCAATCCTCTGTCTGCTCCACTGCGCACTCTCCATCGCCCCCAGAGCTACACCCAATCCCTCGCTCTCTCGGCGAGATCCAAGACGGCCGCGTCAGCTGGGAGCGGACGCACGCGAGAGGAGTTCGATGAGCGTGAGCTGGAGGTGGCTGCCATTCTCGCGGAACTGTAGTCCATCGTGCGGGCCAGTCAGTAGGAGCAGGCGCGGCCAGAGATCCCCTCATGGGGCCGGCGCCAGCCGAGGAAGGCCCTAGCGGCACCGCCGTCCGAGAAGCCCGCGGCAGATAGCCCGGACACCCCGGATAGCCGGACGACGAGGCGGCGGCAGTGCATGACAAGGTGAGCCGCCGGGCCGCGAGATCTGCGCCTGCCCGCCTCCCTCCGCCAATTTGGCCTGCTTCGATTTCAATTTCTTGCTGCTCGTTGACGTGTTCCTCCTCCCCCTCTGCCTCCGCTCAGTCGGCGTAGGAGCAGTGCGGCGATTTTGACGAGTAGGAGATGGAGCACGTCACAAGCACCCCGACTGCACCCTGAGGTTATCCATCAGGTAGACTATCATCACACTGCGGTTCATGATGCTGCTCCCAAGCTTCCCGGCAAGATTGTGCGAGTCACAACTTGCATGACGCAGATTCTTTTGCTATACTTCGGAAGCCGGCAATAGCAGCGGCAACATCGACGACGCATCCACGGGCTGGACAAAACTTGATTAGCTTACTACTGCATCAATAATTTGTGCCTGCAGGACTCTTTCACAGATCATGTCAACGAGATTACCAATTTGAAGAGGCTGCACATGATCTGAAAATATTGGCATATACAGTCCTGAACATAAGTTTCAAAATAGCAAGTCCGTTGTAGCAGTCAATTTTCCTAATGTACTGTAACCTCATTTGCATCTGCCTAACCTTTCCTAACTACCTCTCTGTGGTTGGTTGAAGGTGTGGAGTTTAGTCTTGTTCCGCTGTGAGGAAAGCCATGACCTCCACACAGATGATGCAAGTGGAAACAAGCTAGACTCTCAACTTTGGTTTTCAGGCATCTTCACCAACAAATATTACCCTGGTACTGACAGGTTGTTAGTATTATATAAGTATACTTGTTCAGCCTTTCCATTGCTGGTCCGAATATTTAAACAAGGAAGCAGGCTCAGTTGCTCACCAACCTACTATTGCTGCCAATAAGTAGCCAGAAGCCTATAGAGTGATAGAAGACATCTGCATTGATCACAGAAAAATGAAGTATTGAATTTGTAGGATGTTGTCAACATTGTCATCCTAATCTGGTTCCCAC
Organism: Triticum urartu; assembly: GCF_003073215.2. Lineage (NCBI taxonomy): Eukaryota > Viridiplantae > Streptophyta > Magnoliopsida > Poales > Poaceae > Triticum > Triticum urartu. The sequence goes on from NC_053028.1 coordinate 462,627,034, forward strand.
ATATTCAAGATGTGGAGATTAGCCCTTTGCTCCAACAAAGCCATGACCTTCAATTTTGTTGTTAATTTAACAACTGTCTTGGTTGTGCCGATCGATCGGCCTATAAGATCCAATTTGGTCCTGTGAACTAAAGCTTCCTATTTTTCATGATTATATTAAGAGCTTCCTATATTTCATGATTATATTAAGAACTCACATATCTCCTTCAGTGCCACACCTGACCGGCACATCATCCAGATTCAAGAGAGCCCTACTACTGCATCCACCCTAGAATCATATCTCCGTCTCGTGTGAACCAATTTTAAGCCCGATTGATGGCAAGTGCATTGCATGTGTAAGTAATCTGGGTTGAACCTAATTGAGGTCTTCCATCACTTTTATTACTTCAATAGAAATTTTACACATTGTACGAACTACCCATTAATTAATGGGCAACTGATATACATGATGCATGGTTGATAATAGCTACTTCAGGTTATCCCTTCTGCTATATTTTTCGTACTCACTGCTTTTGTGAGATCTGAACTGGTAGAGAAAATAGCCTGGGATATTCGTTTCTCACCAACAGAGGTAGTAAGGACTTACCGTATTGATTAGTCATTTGAAGAGTTAACCAGAAAACATTTAGTATATCTTCAGTTATGTTGTCATGGGCTGTGCCCATGATTCACAGACAAAAAAACAACACCGTGCATTGTTTTTTACATGCATGGAGCATATACAAGAATTTGCTACTATGGACTAAAAATAATCACCAGCTAGCTGAATCAAAGGACACTCTATGGGAAGGTGAACAAGCATACTAAACAACACGAAGCAGAGTAATTCCAAGATATTTTGAGAATTCATTGCAGTGGACTATGTTGTGATTCGATTTTTCTTAACCTTGATAATATTGTCTTGAATTTGAAATGATGGTGTACATTTATTCTTCTTCTTTTTATAGTTGTGAAGACCAAATTTAGAAAATTTTACTGCTTGTGATTTCAATCGGGTTAGAGAGGCTTCTGTCAAATATAAGTATGTTCCCTGCTGATTATAATTTTTTTCACATAGATGCATGAAGTCTGTTGTTCGTTTTATTTCGAAATAATCTCGATTTATTCTACCGCCTTGATCGGAAAGCGGCATTGTTCTCCTGACATTGTTCCCTGCTCACTGTGGTGAATCGAACAGCAAATCGAGGACTTCAGAGCCTGGCTGCAGACCTCGCGAGCACCAATGACAGCCTCAAGCAGATTCAGCAGAGCAAGGTGATGAGTACCCAGCTGGCTGGTCAATCTGAATGATCTTATCGGCCAGCAAAGCGGAGATGGATGACCACGGTCCTGACCTTAGCAGCAGACAGTGAGTCTTCTCCCTCTGAAACCTGAACGTGGATGCCCGCCTAAGTCCGCTGAAACCTTTTTCCCTTTGTCGCCGTGGATAGGAGACAGTAAATGGGATCAAGGGAAGTTGGTAGGGCTCCAGCGGCACATGCTTACCACTGCTGGCTGTTAGCGGGAAAGGTATGTTGGTTTGACTTTTTCAAGATCCCGAACTAAAACAAGTCACCTGCGACATTTGAGTGATGCAAAGGTTTGCTGTCTCTTCCCAGGAAATTGTGTGCAGAGAAGCTGCCTTGATTTTTAATACTGAACCTATTTTTGCAGAACCAAACACTAACGATAAGAGAGATGAATGTGCAGTATGCTAAATTTGGGTATCCAACTACAGAAGAAATGGATTTTTATTTATATTAGAAGCTAGGTTATCACTTTTGATTTTAAATTGATCGCTCATGGACAGTGGCATCTTAATTGGCCATAAACACAGCCTAATTCAATACCTCCCATCAAATTGGCAACTAAAGGGAAGGTGAGTTTAAATGTCTCAGCCCCTGTGACCTGGCTGGCCTTTGTGTTAGAAGATTCAAAGGGAATGAAAAGTTGGAGGCAACAAGGCCACCTCTTATCTGGGTTCTTTACATAAAAATAGTGAGGGTCATATAATCTGCCATCGATTTTGATAATTTCATCATGTCCCACCAATTTATACATGTGTATGATTCGAAATCAATAAGCCAACTCAAGGAGTGGGTCCCGGAATACAAGCAGGAAGAAAAGAGAAGGAATTAAAAGGAGTAAACTCGGCTCTTATGTAAGCAATAAGGAAAGAAATTATTCCACTCATAAGGAAAGAGAAGGAATTAAAGGAAGTAAATTCGGCTCTCATGTAAGAAAAATGGAAAGGAATTATTCCACTCATAAGGAAAGAGAAGAAATTAAAATAAGGAGAAAACTCGGCTCTTATATAAGCAGAAAGGAAAGAAATTATTTCACTCATAAGGAAAGGGAAGAGATTAAAAGGAGTAAATTCGGCTCTTATAAAGCAAAAAATGAAAGAAATATGAAGGAATAAAATTTGCTCTTATGTATGAGCATTAAAGGAAAAGAATAAAAAGAACGATGTTGTTGCTGGATGTGCACGGGCCGAGAAGGGAGCAATTAAAATAAATAGGGTCTTTTACATCTGTGTCCCTAACTCGAACCCACTACTCACATTTGCCCCTAATTCGAAAGCCTGCTCAAAAATGCCCCTCCGCCGTTACGTGCCCTTACAGAAATGCCCTTTTGCGCCGTTACCGTCCGGTCAAAGCCGGTCAAAGGGCATTGACCGGCCCCCAAAAAATAGCAAAAAAAATCTAAAAAATCTGAAAATTTGTGAGATCAAAGATACTCAGGTTCGCAAGGTGCGTGCAATTTTTCGTGCTGTTTGGGCATTCCAGGAGCTCGTGTCAAAGGAAAAATAGTAAATATGTAAGCCTGTGAACAGTAAATTCAAAAAAATAACAAGAAAGTTCAAAAAAATATGAAATTTTTTGGCATCAAAGAGGCTATGGTCTAAAAGCTGCGTGCCAATTTTTGTTGTGTTTGGACATTGGAGGGGCTTGTGGAGAAAAAAACAAAATCTGGCCCGGGAAAAAACTTGGGAAAAAATGACTATTTTGTTTTTTCTTGCGAGAGCTCCTCGCAAGTCATTTGATCACAAAAACTTGCAAGCACCTTGTGCACCCAAGCCTCTTTGATGCCAAAAATTTCATATTTTTTTGAATTTTCTTGCTATTTTATTTCAAATTTACTGTTCACAAGCGTGCATATTAACTGTTTTTCCTCGCCACGAGCTCCTGGAATGTCCAAATAGCACAATAATTTGCACGCACCTTGCGCACATGAGTATCTTCGATCTCACAAAATTTTAGATTTTTTAAAAAAAAATTGCTATTTTTTTCAGAACGGTCAAAGTTGTTTGACCGGACGGTAACGGCGCAAAAGAGCATTTCTGTAAGGGCACGTAACGGCGGAGGGGCATTTTTGAGCAGGCTTTCGAATTAGGGGTATATCTGATTAGGTGGTTCGAGTTAGGGACAGAAATGCAAATGGCCCAAATAAATAACATCGGTTGCGTGCGTGCACTTGCACATGGTCTAATTCAATGGCCCTTCTCTTCTCGCATACAAAAAAGTTGGCCGGCAATGACCATTCATATTTTTCTGTTGTTTTGAATCTGTGGGGTACATATAAATTATGCTTGGTTATTTTTATATTACATCCCATATTATGTGTACTCATTTGATCTAAGGTTATTTTTACTAACTTGGTTTTTTTGTCACAAACAAACCGATGAACCGGCGGTCCAACCGGTAACAGCTGCAACGGTTTGGTTGCCCGTTCGCTTTTAAAAAATATAGTCTGATGGCCATGGTGAAAGAACACGACATGAAGTGCTTTGTATCCCTAGAATGATGAGGAGACACGAGCATGAAGTGTTTTGTTTGGGCCAAGCACTGCCGCCGCCTGCTCGTGTCTCCTCGTCATTCAATATGTCCTAAAAATGTACCAATTTTTTAAAAATGTTTGTATTTAAGAATATTTTCAAAAATTATATAAATCAAAATTATTTTTAAAAATCATGTTTAAAAAAATGTGAATTGTAAAAAATCCCATTTAAAAAATGATAAAAAAATTCAAATATGTTACTTTAAAATAAATAAATATTCATGTTCTCTCGAAAAGTAAAAAAAAGATTGAAAAACTATTCCATGCACAAGTACCCTTTAATCAGATGAAGGATGTTAAGGTGGCTTATTCAAATCCACACTTCATACTCCGAAAAAGAGATAATCAGAATTGAATATAAGAAATGTTGCGCAATGACACACACAAAGCAGATTCTGCTATCTTTTTGCCCCGTTACAAAGCACGGGCATTTTTACTAGTTATTACTAGCAAAAGGGACCGTGTGTTGCAACGAGAAAAAATATAATACGTGGTTCAAGATTTTACTAACCTAACCACTGACTTGCATATGTCTCTCATTGTCGGATTATACCCACACCTCATTCTTTGTTTTGTTTATTTCCGTCATTGCCAGATTATAGCTACACCTCACCCGCAGTTTTTTATTATTTTTGAAGAGGCTTGTTGGTTGTCTATTTAAGGCCATATATAAATTAGTGAGATCCTGTGTATATTTGCGGGGTGGTACTACTAATTTTCTTTTTAGGAATAGATGATACTATTAATCAATAAAAAAATTATAGTACCAAAAGCTGGCCCAATAAAGAGAATAGTAAACTGGATGGGTTGAATCATAGGACATCCCGTGCCCGTCAAATAAAGAACGCTTTCCCCTAAATAAAAGTGAAATAAAAAATGTTTCTTCTAAAAAATGGGAGCATGTGCCCGCTACAGCCAGCAGCCGCCGCTGCGCCCGAGCGAGCGAGGAGAGGCCGAGCTCTTCCTTGGGATGCCATCTCCGCCGCCTTCCTCTCGCCTCCGGCCGGCGAGCCCAACTGCCGCCGATAACCTCGCGTTGCCGCCCTCTTCTATCATTCTATACCTTCTCCACTCCCTTCCTCCCTCTCCCTAGTCCTCTTCTTATCCCGTCTCTCTCCTCCCTCCACGCAGGAACTCAGCCGAGCCGCCATGGCAATATAGCTTCGTGACCGCCGCCCTCTTCCCTGCCTTCTCCCTCCCTTTCCTCCTTCATCTTCCTTCTTATCTTCTCATGTCTATCTCCTTCCTCGTCTCTCTCTCCCTTTCCAGCGCAGGAACCCAGTCGAGCCGCCATGGCAGAGAAGCATCGCCGCCATCGCGTTTTGCTCCAGATCCACGCCATGACGCCGCTCCTGCGTTGGATCCGTTGGGAGCGATGCGCCCGCCATCGTCCAACTTCATCTGCTCGCCCCCTGAAAGCCTTGTGGGAGTGCTGCACTACCGTCGCCCAATTTCTTTGCCGCCTTGATCTTAGATCTGGGTCGGCGTCGACCGTCTGAACTGAAGGAAATATGCCCTAGAGGCAATAATAAAGTTATTATTTATTTCCTTATACCATGATAAATGTTTATTATTCATGCTAGAATTGTATTAACCGGAAACATAATACATGTGTGAATACATAGACAAACAGAGTGTCACTAGTATGCCTCTACTTGACTAGCTCGTTAAATCAAAGATGATTAAGTTTCCTAGCCATAGACATGAGTTGTCATTTGATTAACGAGGTCACATCATTAGAGAATGATGTGATTGACTTGACCCATTTCGTTAGCATAGCACTTGATCGTTTAGTTTGTTGCTATTGCTTTCTTCATGACTTATACATGTTCCTATGACTATGAGATTATGCAACTCCCGTTTACCGGAGGAACACTTTGTGTGCTACCAAACGTCACAACGTAACTGGATGATTATAAAGGTGCTCTACAGGTGTCTCCGAAGGTACTTGTTGGGTTGGCATATTTCGAGATTAGGATTTGTCACTCCGATTGTCGGAGAGGTATCTCTGGGCCCACTCGGTAATGCACATCACTATAAGCCTTGCAAGCATTGCAACTAATGAGTTAGTTGCGGGATGATGTATTACAGAACGAGTAAAGAGACTTGCCGGTAACGAGATTGAACTAGGTATTGAGATACCGACGATCGAATCTCGGGCAAGTAACATATCGATGACAAAGGGAACAACGTATGTTGTTATGCGGTCTGACCGATAAAGATCTTCATAGAATATGTAGGAGCCAATATGGGCATCCAGGTCCTGCTATTGGTTATTGACCAGAGAGGTGTCTCGGTCATGTCTACATAGTTCTCGAACCCGTAGGGTCCGCACGCTTAACGTTCGTTGACGATATAGTACTATATGAGTTATGTTTGTTGATGACCGAATGTTGTTCGGAGTCCGAGATGAGATCACGGACATGATGAGGAACTCCGGAATGGTCCGGAGATAAAGTTTGATATATGGGATAGTAGTGCTTGATCTCCGGAAGGGTTCCGGAATTCACCAGAAGGGGTTCCGGATGTTTCCCGAAATGTTTGGGTACGAGAACACTTTATCTGGGCCAAAGGGGAAAGCCCACGGGGCTTTTGGAAAGTGCAAAAGGAAGTTTTGCGGAGACCAGAGGCTAGACGCCAGGAACCCTGGCGTCTAGGGGGTAGACGCCGGGAACCCTGGCGTCTAGCCCTGGAGTCCGAGAAGGACTCTTGCCTTTCGGGTGAAACCGACTTTGAGGAGGCTTTTACTCCAAGTTTCGACCACAGGGCTCAACATATAAATAGAGGGGTAGGGCTAGCACCAAAGAGATATCAAGAAACACCAAGCCGTGTGGCGGCAACCCCGTCCCCTCTAGTTTATCCTCCGTCATAGTTTTCGTAGTGCTTAGGCGAAGCCCTACGGAGATTGTTCTTCACCAACACTGTCACCACGCCGTCGTGCTGCCGGAACTCATCTACTACTTCGCCCCTCTTGCTAGATCGAGAAGGCGAGGACGTCACCGAGCCGAACGTGTGCAGAACTCGGAGGTGCCGTGCTTTCGGTACTTGGATCGGTTGGACGTGAAGACGTACGACTACATCAACCGCGTTGATATAAAGCTTCCGCGAACGGTCTACGAGGGTACGTAGACAACACTCTCCCCTCTCGTTGCTATGCATCACCATGATCTTGCGTGTGCGTAGGAAAATTTTGAAATTACTACGTTCCCCAACAGTGGCATCCGAGCCTAGGTTTTATGCGTTGATGTTGTGCACGAGTAGAACACAAGTGAGTTGTGGGCGATATAAGTCATACTGCTTACCAGCATGTCATACTTTGGTTCGGCGGTATTGTTGGATGAAGTGGCCCGGACCGACATTACGCGTATGCTTACACGAGACTGGTTGTACCGACATGCTTTGCACACAGGTGGCTGGCGGGTGTCAGTTTCTCCAACTTTAGTTGAACCAAGTGTGGCTACGCCCGGTCCCTGCGAAGGTTAAAACAACACGAACTTGACAAACTATCGTTGTGGTTTTGATGCGTAGGTAAGAACGGTTCTTGCTTAAGTCCGTAGCAGCCACGTAAAACTTGCAACAACAAAGTAGAGGACGTCTAACTTGTTTTTGCAGGGCATGTTGTGATGTGATATGGTCAAGACATGATGCTAAATTTTATTGTATGAGATGATCATGTTTTGTAACCGAGTTATCGGCAACTGGCAGGAGCCATATGGTTGTCGCTTTATTGTATCCAATGCAATTGCGCTGTAATGCTTTACTTTATCACTAAGCGGTAGCGATAGTCATGGAAGCATAAGATTGGCGAGACAACAACGATGCTACGATGGAGATCAATGTGTCGCACCGGTGACGATGGTGATCATGACGGTGCTTCGGAGATGGAGATCACAAGCACAAGATGATGATGGCCATATCATATCACTTATATTGATGCATGTGATGTTTATCTTTTATGCATCTTATCTTGCTTTGATTGACGGTAGCATTATAAGATGATCTCTCACTAAATTTCAAGATAAAAGTGTTCTCCCTGAGTATGCATCGTTGCCAAAGTTCGTCGTGCCCAGACACCACGTGATAATCGGGTGTGATAAGCTCTAAGTTCATCTACAACGGGTGCAAGCCAGTTTTTGCACACGCAGAATACTCAGGTTAAACTTGACGAGCCTAGCATATGCAGATATGGCATCATAACACTGAGACCGAAAGGTCGAGCGTGAATCATATAGTAGATATGATCAACATATTCGTGTTCATCATTGAAAACTACTCCATTTCACGTGATGATCGGTTATGGTTTAGTTGATTTGGATCACTTGGTCACTTAGAAGATTAGAGGGATGTCTTTCTAAGTGGGAGTTCTTAAGTAATGTGATTAATTGAACTTTAATTTATCATGAACTTAGTCCTGATAGTATTAGCATATCTATGTTGTAGATCAATAGCTCGCGTTTAGCTCCCCTGTTCTATTTTTGATATGTTCCTAGAGAAAATTAAGTTGAAAGATGTTAGTAGCAATGATGCGGATTGGATCCGTGATCTGAGGATTATCCTCATTGTTGCACAGAAGAATTATGTCCTTAATGCACCGCTAGGTGACAGACCTATTGCAGGAGCAGATGCAGACGTTATGAACGTTTGGCTAGCTCAATATGATGACTACTTGATAGTTTAGTGCACCATGCTTAAATGGCTTAGAATGGGGACTTCAAAGACGTTTTGAACGTCATGGACCATATGAGATGTTCCAGGAGTTGAAGTTAATATTTCAAGCAAATACCCGAGTTGAGAGATATGAAGTCTCCAACAAGTTCTATAGCTAAAAGATGGAGGAGAATAGCTCAAGCAGTGAGCATGTGCTCAGATTGTCTGGGTACTACAATCGCTTGAATCAAGTGGGAGTTAATCTTCCAGATAAAATAGTGATTGACAGAATTCTCTAGTCACCATCACCAAGTTAGTAGAACTTCGTGATGAACTATAGTATGCAAGGGATGATGAAAACGATTCCCGAGCTTTTCATGATGATGAAATAGATGAAGGTAGAAATCAATAAAGAGCATCAAGTGTTGATGATTAACAAGACCACTAGTTTCAAGAAAAGGGCAAAGGGAAAGAAAGGGAACTTCAAGAAGAACGGCAAGCAAGTTGCTGCTCAAGTGAAGAAGCCCAAGTCTGGTCCTAAGCCTGAGACTAAGTGCTTCTACTGCAAAGGGACTGGTCACTGGAAGCGGAACTGCCCCAAGTATTTGGCGGATAAGAAGGATGGCAAAGTGAACAAAGGTATATTTGATATACAGATTATTGATGTGTATTTTACTAGTGTTCGTAGCAACCCCTCGGTATTTGATATTGGTTCAGTTGCTAAGAGTAGTAACTCAAAACGGGAGTTGCAGAATGAACAGAGACTAGTTAAGGGTGAAGTGACGATGTGTGTTGGAAGTGGTTCTAAGATTGATATGATCATCATCGCACACTCCCTATACTTTCGGGATTAGTGTTGAACCTAAATAAGTGTTATTTGGTGTTTGCGTTGAGCATGAATATGATTTGATCATGTTTATTGCAATACGCTTATTCATTTAAGTAAGAGAATAAATTGTTGTTCTGTTTACATGAATAAAACCTTCTATGGTCATACACCCAATGAAAATTGTTTGTTGGATCTTGATTGTGGTGATACACATTCTCATAATATTGAAGCCAAAAGATGCAAAGTTAATAATGATAGTGCAACTTATTTGTGGCACTGCCGTTTAGGTCATATTGGTGTAAAGCGCATGAAGAAAATCCATGCTGATGGGCTTTTGGAATCACTTGATTATGAATCATTTTGATGCTTGCGAACCATGCTCATGGGCAAGATGACTAAGACTCCGTTCTCCATAACAATGGAGCGAGCAACTAACTTATTGGAAATAATACATACTGATGTATGCGGTCCGATGAGTGTTAAGGCTCATGGCAAGTATCGTTATTTTCTGACCTTCACAGATGATTTGAGCAGATATGAGTATATCTACTTGATGAAACACAAGTCTGAAATATTTGAAAAGTTCAAAGAATTTCAGAGTGAAGTGGAGAATCATCGTAACAAAAATAAAAGTTTCTATGATATGATCGCAGAAGTAAAAATATTTGAGTTACGAGTTTGGCCTTCAGTTAAAACAATGTGAAATAGTTTCACTACTCACGCCATCTGGAACACCACAGCGTAATGGTGTGTCCGAACATCATAACCGTACTTTATTTGATTTAGTGCAATCTATGATGTCTCTTACCGATTTACCACTATCGTTTTGGGGTTATGCATTAGAGACAGCTGCATTCACATTAAAAAGGGCACCATCTAAATCCGTTGAGACGACACCGTATGAACTATGGTTTAGCAAGAAATCTAAGCTGTCGTTTCTTAAAATTTGGGACTGCGATGCTTATGTGAAAAAGTTTCAACATGATAAGCTCGAACCCAAATCGGAGAAGTGCGTCTTCATAGGATACCCAAAAGAAAATATTGGGTACACCTTCTATCACAGATCCGAAGGCAAGATATTCATTGCTGAGAATGGATCCTTTCTAGAGAAGGAGTTTCTCTTGAAAGAAGTGAGTGGGAGGAAAGTAGAACTTGATGAGGTAACTGTACCTGCTCCCTTATTGGAAAGTAGTTCATCATAGAAACTGGTTTCTGTGACACCTACACCAATTAGTGAGGAAGTTAATGATGATGATCATGGAACTTCAGATAAAGTTATTACTGAACCTCGTAGATCAACCAGAGTAAGATCCGCACCAGAGTGGTACGGTAATCCTGTTCTGGTGGTCATGTTACTTGACCATGACGAGCCTACGAACTATGAGGAAGCAATGATGAGCCCAGATTCCACGAAATGGCTTGAGGCCATGAAATCTGAGATGAGATCCATGTATGAGAACAAAGTATGGACTTTGATTGACTTGCCCATTGATCGGCGAGCCATTGAGATTAAATGGATCTTCAAGAAGAAGACGGACGCTGATAGTAGTGTTACTATCTACAAAGCTAGAATTGTCGCAAAAAGGTTTTCGACAAGTTCAAGGTGTTGACTACGATGAGAGTTTCTCACTCGTATCTATGCTTAAGTCTGTCCGAATCATGTTAGCAATTACCGCATTTTATGAAACCTGGCAAATGGATAAACAAAACTGCATTCCTTAATGGATTTGTTAAAGAAGAGTTGTATATGATGCAACCAGAAGGTTTTGTCAATTCTAAAGGTACTAACAAAATATGCAAGCTCTAGCGATCCATCTATGGACTGGTGCAAGCATCTCGGAGTTGGAATATACGCTTTGATAAGTTGATCAAAGCATATAGTTTTATACAGACTTGCGGTGAAGCCTGTATTTACAAGAAAGTGAGTGGGAGCACTACAACATTTCTGATAAGTATATGTGAATGACATATTGTTAATCAGAAATAATGTAGAATTATTCCGCAAAGCATAAAGGAGTGTTTGAAAGGATTTTTTTCAAAGAAAGACCTCGGTGAAGCTGCTTACATATTGAGCATCAAGATCTATAGAGATAGATCAAGACGCTTGATAAGTTTTTCAATGAGTACATACCTTGACAAGATTCTGAAGTAGTTCAAAATGGAACAGTCAAAGAAGGAGTTCTTGCCTGTGTTACAAAGGTGTGAAGTTGAGTAAGACTCAAAACCCGATCACGGCAGAAGATAGAGAGAGAATGAAAGTCATTCCCTATGCCTCAGCCATAGGTTCTATAAAGTATGCCATGTTGTGTACCAGACCTATTGTATACCCTGCCCTGAGTTTGTCAATGGAGTACAATAGTGATCTAGGAATAGATCACTGGACATTGGTCAAAATTATCCTTAGTGGAATAAGGATATGTTTCTCGATTATGGAGGTGACAAAAGGTTCGTCGTAAAGGGTTACGTCGATGCAAGTTTTGACACTGATCCAGATGACTCTAAGTCTCAATCTGGATACATATTGAAAGTGGGAGCAATTAGCTAGAGTAGCTCCATGCAGAGCATTGTTGACATAGAAATCTGCAAAATACTTGCGGATCTGAATGTGCCAGACCAGTTGACTAAACTTCTCTCACAAGCAAAACATGATCACACCTTAGTACTCTTTGGGTGTTAATCACATTGCGATGTGAACTAGATTATTGACTCTAGTAAACCCTTTGGGTGTTGGTCACATGTCAATGTGAACTATGGGTGTTAATCACATGGTGATGTGAACTATTGGTATTAAATCACATGGTGATGTAAACTAGATTATTGACTCTAGTGCAAGTGGGAGACTGAAGGAAATATGCCCTAGAGGCAATAATAAAGTTATTATTTATTTCCTTATATCATGATAAATGTTTATTATTCATGCTAGAATTGTATTAACCGGAAACATAATACATGTGTGAATACATAGACAAACAGAGTGTCACTAGTATGCCTCTACTTGACTAGCTCGTTGAATCAAAGATGGTTAAGTTTCCTAGCCATAGACATGAGTTGTCATTTGATTAGGGGGGTCACATCATTAGAGAATGATGTGATTGACTTGACCCATTTCGTTAGCATAGCACTTGATTGTTTAGTTTGTTGCTATTGCTTTCTTCATGACTTATACATGTTTCTATGACTATGAGATTATGCAACTCCCGTTTATCGGAGGAACACTTTGTGTGCTACCAAACGTCACAACGTAACTGGGTGATTATAAAGGTGCTCTACAGGTGTCTCCGAAGGTACTTGTTGGGTTGGCGTATTTTGAGATTAGGATTTGTCACTCCGATTGTCGGAGAGGTATCTCTGGGCCCACTCGGTAATGCACATCACTATAAGCCTTGCAAGCATTGCAACTAATGAGTTAGTTGCGGGATGATGTATTACAGAACGAGTAAAGAGACTTGCCGGTAATGAGATTGAACTAGGTATTGAGATACCGACGATTGAATCTCGGGCAAGTAACATACCGATGACAAAGGGAACAACGTATGTTGTTATGCGGTCTGACCGATAAAGATCTTCGTAGAATATGTAGGAGCCAATATGGGCATCCAGGTCCCGCTATTGGTTATTGACTAGAGAGGTGTCTCGGTCATGTCTACATAGTTCTCGAACCCGTAGGGTCCGCACGCTTAACGTTCGTTGACGATATAGTATTATATGAGTTATGTATGTTGATGACCGAATGTTGTTCGGAGTCCGAGATGAGATCACGGACATGACGAGGAACTCCGGAATGGTCCGGAGATAAAGTTTGATATATGGGATAGTAGTGCTTGATCTCCGGAAGGGTTCCGGAATTCACTGGAAGGGGTTTCGGATGTTTCCCGAAATGTTTGGGCACACGAACACTTTATCTGGGCCAAAGGGGAAAGCCCACGGGGCTTTTGGAAAGTGCAAAAGGAAGTTTTGCGGAGACCAGAGGCTAGACGCCAGGAACCCTGGCGTCTAGGGGGTAGACGCCTGGAACCCTGGCGTCTAGCCCTAGAGTCCGAGAAGGACTCTTGCCTTTCGGGTGAAACCGACTTTGAGGAGGCTTTTACTCCAAGTTTCGATCCCAGGGCTCAACATATAAATAGAGGGGTAGGGCTAGCACCAAAGAGATATCAAGAAACACCAAGCCGTGTGCCGGCAACCCCGTCCCCTCTAGTTTATCCTCCGTCATAGTTTTCGTAGTGCTTAGGCGAAGCCCTGCGGAGATTGTTCTTCACCAACACCGTCACCACGCCGTCGTGCTGCCGGAACTCATCTACTACTTCGCCCCTCTTGCTAGATCGAGAAGGCGAGGACGTCACCGAGCCGAACGTGTGCAGAACTTGGAGGTGTCGTGCTTTCGGTACTTGGATCGGTTGGACGTGAAGACGTACGACTACATCAACCGCGTTGATATAACGCTTCCGCGAACGGTCTACGAGGGTACGTAGACAACACTCTCCCCTCTCGTTGCTATGCATCACCATGATCTTGCGTGTGCGTAGGAAAATTTTGAAATTACTACATTCCCCAACATGAACACCCCATGCATTGCCGCCACAGCTGCATCTGGCCCAGACGCGGGGGATGCATGCCAGATGGGCTGATGCCCAAGCGCGGAAGACTGCCCAGGCGCGGAAGACGCATGATTGAATGGGAGTCCCTAGTCAGCGCTTCAGGCGCCAGGGATGCTCCCTGGCGCCCACACGCTTGTCAGTTGGGCCGGCCTGTTAGTGTTGTGCAGTCCTCGCTCGCTCGTTCCAGCCACTCTGCAGCGCCACGAGGTACTGTAGCGGCGAAGCATTTAGCGCTGCTGGTGCAAAATTTTGAAAAACAGTTCATGAATTTGAAAAATCAATTCACAAATTCAAAAATAGTTCATGAATTTGAAGAAAGCACAAAAAGTTGAAAAAAAAAGTGAGTTTGGAAAATAGTTATCGATTTTGACAAAAAGTTCACCAAATACGAAAAAAGTTCATTGAATTTAAAAGAATCATCGATTTTAAAAAAAAAGTTCATAGAATTAGAAAAAAGTTCATGGAATTTGATAAAAAGTTGTCGAATTTGAAAAAAGTTCATCAAATCGAAAAGAAGTTCATTGAATTCAAAAAAAGTTCGTCGGTATTGAAAATAGTTCATCAAATTTGAAAATAGTTCATCGAATTCAAAAAAGTTCATCGATTCTGAGAAAAGTTCATCGAATTCGGAAAAAAAGTTCATCAATTTTCAAAAAAGTTCATCCAATTTGTAAAAAAGTTTATTGATTTTGAAAAAATTACATCGAATTTGAAAAAAAGTTCATTGAATTTGAAAACGTTCATCAAATTTGAAAAAAAGTTCAACAAATTTAAAAAAAACTCATAAATTTTCGAAAAAATCATCGAGTTTGATGAAAGTTCATGATATTTGGAAAAAGTTCATGAATATAGAATCATGAATTTGAACCAAGTTCGTGCAATGAAGAAAACAAAAAAAAAGGAAAAAGGAATAAGAACCGCGACCTGGGAAAGAATAAAAGAAGGTAACATGTATTTGTACGCAAGTGAGTTAGTGTCCTAGTAATTAGTGCGTTGCGGTCTCCATGAAGAAATCCTGAGTTCGAACCCCGCCGGCGCACTCACCTTTTTTGCTTGGGTTTGAAAAATAAAGGAAAAATAAAGGAAAAACTGCGCTCATCAATTTGTGCACACTCATTGCTCCAAAAAGATTGAGATGTAGTTACCTAACAGAAGTTGACTTCCAACATGAATTCAGTCAATTACTTGGTATCACCTATACATACAAAAAGAGAAAAGGTCATCAGTCATTTTCCTACATCTTTATATGTCATCTTTCTATGCCTTATTTTGGATCAATATCCAACCATGAACAATCCTTGTCTCAACCTCATTTTATATTTAATTTAGACCTGCAAAAAGCAGCTAGTTTAAGAAAAATAAACACTATACTGTAAGGTGAGGTGAGTGACGTGTAGTTTTATGTACATGATATTTTATGAAATTCAACCAGCTAAGGATTAAAAAAAACTATGTCTTTTGTTCCGAGTAATCGCAACAATCTACACTGGAATTAGTTAATACTGTGCACCTTCTGTATTTCTGCTGAATCCCATTGGTCATGGTCATGTACGCATAGAAATCCATAAAACTCGAGCACAGGATTGGCAATGTTGTTAATCAGGTGATCAATATGCCCCTTTTGTTTTTTGCCGATCCCCCATTTGGTCGTATATGGATGCAGGCATATCCATCCAGTTTCTTGCCTACGGTTAGTAGAAACCAGAATTCTAACATGCATAGTGCCTCTCCTTATGCACTGGATAGCATCATGGGACGTTGCTGATGACTATAGTTAGTGCAACAGCAGCGCTGCCCTGGTGATGCAAGGTGAAGCATATGTGGTCTACTGTACATAATCCTAATTTATTTTTCTGGAAATCCCGATTGAGCAATCAAGCCTAGAGCAGTCAATGTGTGCATGCATGTAGAATTGGAACAATTGATCTGGCATGTAGAATTGGAATCCATCAACGCATATGCTACCGAACAACTAACGGATCAACATGGAAGAAACTGCACATGTATATATGTCCTAGACTTCCACGGAATTCTTTGCTTGAAAGACTGCAAAGGGAAGCTTTTGGTCTTCGGTCACCAAGGATCACACTGGATTTATTGGATTAGCAGTACGCCTTGTTGACTATGTAATTGGACATATCAGGGAGGGATTAATTGTCATCACCTGCTGGCATGCTCCATGATCTTTTTCAGACAAAGCTTCTTTGCTTTGCCTGGCTGCCTCCCTCTTTTGTGGAGCAGTAGTACGAAGCTAGCAACAGCCTCCAGGAGATAGAGAGCGAGCCAACAGATCAAAACAACACCGCTGCAGCAGAGGTGGAAAAACTATGGTGCCTTGGCCGCCACCCGCCGATTTGATCCCATCAAAACTAAATTGTTAGACCTGTCCAAATTCCTAACCGCCACCTCTTCCTGATCTGTATGGAACTATGGATACCCGATCTGAGCACACATCGGCAACCTGCAGGTCTCCCCTCTGAATCTGATCCGAGCAATCGACACGCAGGTATAGCGCGGCCCTTTTTGGCGTTGGCTGCTTACTCGCCGTCTGACTTCACCGATGCCCTCTCTGGCTGCTACTCGCTGTCCCGAGGCTCTCATTGCTTGCGTTCGATCCACACTGGAGAAAACAAACAGGAGGCGGCGGCGCCTGCGAGCGGGCCAACAGAGGAGAGAGTTGTTGTCGCCCCCAGTGTTGCGAGCTGCTGCAAGCCGCGGATCATGGAGGAAGCTGGCGGCGCTGCCGTGAGTTGTGCTGCTGCAAGGCTGATGACAAGCCGGCTTGCACGACGACGCGGCGCTGCAGGACCGAAGCAGGACGAACCCCATACAAAAACGATGAACGAATAAAATCTTCTCTATGTGAGGAGATTGAACCCCACGTGCATACCGGTTTTTATTACTCATTATTAGGAGAAAGGTGACCCCGCCGGAGTCCCTGGCGGACACCCCATGGGTGCACGAAGTAGTTTGTGTTAGAGATGGTTTCACGTGCAGGAAGGATTAGATGAAAAAGTGGAAAGATTGGATGAAAGAAGAGGAAGGAGAACAGGTTGGATCAAAGATGAGGAAGGAAACCTGATCTGCCGCGGAACTGCATCGATGTGCTATCGGGGACGTCTCGTGCAGAAAGAAAGAAGCAAAGTAGAGAGGAAGTAGCAGATCGATCGATGATAAAAGAAGGAGACTCGGTCTGGTTGGTAACGCATTAAGTTTTTTATAGTAGAAGGAAGGCCCAGCCCAATTTGGAAAGCGACCGACGGCCCAACAATCTTTAATGCAATCAATCTTTCTCTAATAATAAATCAATCTTTAGTACCACCTCGCGTATATGTTTTAAATTCAAACTGAAAGCGTAAATTCACGGGAAAAAGCGTATTGTGACGGTGAACCCACGGAGTCAATCCATACTTTATTATAATATATATATATATATATAATAGCAAAAGGGCCCGTGCGTTGCAACGGGAGAAAATATATATAACCTTCAATGGTCATGACCACATTTTGTTGCATCAGGGAGATACACTATCACTCTCAATTTCGTGAAATTATGCCATTTTTTGAACTCATGCACATATTTGAAATCGTAAACATTTCTCAAATTTGTGGACACTTTTAAAAATTTCTGAACATTTTCTAAAATCAAGAACATTATTTGATTCATGAACATTTGTATTCTATTTTAAAACATTTTTTTAAGTGTCAACAACTTCTTAAACAATTTTCTTGAATCGGTGAACATTTCTAGAATCGACGAACATTATTTTGGAAATTGGTGGAACAATTTTTGAAATCCATGAACATTTTCCGAAATGCATAATCATTTTTAATCAATGAACATTTAATGAATGAATAAACTATTTTGTAAGTCATGAATAGTTTTTAAATTTTAAGGATATTTTTCCATTCATAAACATTTTTTGAATTGGCGAAATTCTGTTCAATTTCATTACAATTTTTTAACACACGAACCTTTTAAAAAAATCATGAACATTGGTTTTCAAAATTTGGAACATTTTTTGAATAAGCATACATTTTCCTTACAAAATCGTGAACATTTTTTGACTCAACAAACATTTTTTGATTTATTAAACATTTTATTTCAAAATTATCTTTTTTCAAAATTTTCGAACCTTTTTTGAATTCTCTAATTATTTATGATGTATATTGAGAATATAGTAACTTCTGCCAAGAAAATAATTCTAGAAAATCATACACTTGCACTCACCTTCGCGCAGTATTATTTGTTTCTATTCCTGCTATACATCGCCTTGTACGTGTTCAGATTGTGTTTTTTCATATGAAGGCAATCATGTGTTGTTTCCATTGATTAAGGAGAGTGTCCAATAGCCATCTGAAGAAACCAACGATATTTTTGTTTAGGACTGTCACTTAAAATTTAAAATACCCTAATAAGAAAGAACTTACACCAAAGTTCAGCTGAGTGCAATTTAAAAAATAGTGAAATTACTATTTCTTTTGTGCTAGGTCGATTGTCGTAAATCATCATCTGACTCAGTTAGCCGATGAATGGTTTGTTTCATAAAGTCAAATTATATATGCATACTTTCAAGTGTGTAGTACTCCATAATTTTTTTTGTTAATTAACATGCACAACGGCTGAATGCATAACTGAACATACGGTAAAACCTAGAAGGTCCCTGATGGCTCATATTCGTACCAATCTACACGGTCTGGAAACTTAATTACTATGGATAACAGAACATCTCCAGGCAAGACCAGAGGATCTCAATCTATTTCCCTACCGGATAAAATCTCAAAGAGCAAGATTATTGTAGAAAATACAGCAAAAAGGAGGCGTACCATCATGAAGTAATACATTAGTATGCCAGCAATCCATGAGATTGTGCATCACGTCCGTCTTTCCGTTGAAGAGAAATTGATAGAAGAATTTAACATTACACGTGCAACATGGTTCCTAAATTATCTGCACAGGAAATTTTATATATACATCATATGAGTAAACTTTATTTGATTCCAAATCTTGTATTCAATGGAGCAGAGAACAGATCATGGATTTAAGGAATGGAGTTACAGTATGATGTAATCATGCGTAAATGTAGTTCTTATGTAAATAGCGGCAATAAATACACTATGATGACAATAGCCACATCTCGCGTAGCGCTAAGTGCTGCTATGACCAATTGACTCATGCCCAAACACCTATCATGTATAAACATACATACATGACTGACTGTTACAACTGAGTGCTTCCCAATTTCTCGAGTTACAACAGACAACTGAAGGATGTACATAATCACAAACTGTCTTCAGTCATAATGCAGATGAAGGTAAAAAATCATTTGTTTTCTCAATGCATCAAAGCTCACTTCCAATAAGATGGAGGTGCAGCATGCCGAGAGGGAGGGAGGGAGGGGAAGAGAGAAGGAGGTGCTAGTCACCTTGTAAGTACAGATGGAAATGCTCTTACTTGGTCGAAGTTGCATGGTCTCTGCGGTGTTAATGAATTGCACACCTTGAGAGCAGAAATACTATATAGCAGGTATGTAGTAGTTGGATAAAAAATAAAGAAGATGTGCCATGATGATAACTAATATTATACAACAAACAATAATATTCTCAAAACTCCTCAAAACTAAACCTCTAACTACTGTCAGCGGCTTGCATCGAGTTGCAGGAGGCCCATATTAGAACTGTAGGGAGATGAAACATATAAAGTCTTATTACATAAAAACATGGAAGCATAAACATCATTTACTCGCGTATGTCAACTAGGAGCTTGCTCCACCCAGTCAAACACAACCCTTGCAAGCTCGTGTGTCCTATTCCTAGATTCAGTATCATTGCTTAGTTCTGCCTATCAGACAATATCTCCTTCCTTTGTCCTTGTTCGAACACCAAAAATAAAGAAATCAGTGATCAAACCCTCCCACCCCAACCCATTAGAAATTGTAGGACTATCTAATTGTCATTCAGGTTGTAGTATGCTCACTATCAACCCCACCAACACAAAATTAGTCCATCAGAAATGCTACCAAAATAAGCCACATAATTTTTCCTACACTACAATTCAGGATCTACAAACACCAAATTCATGTTGCTATTCGGACACACAAATAGTCTGCATCAACTACTGCATGGTACACAAAAAACAGGGAATCGCATCTTGATTCAACCAGGCACATTAGGAATTATTTTCCCTATTAATTCCACCAACCGCGCGGGCATATCTCCCTTCCTTGTCGGCTCTATTCACCTGCTGCTGCTGCAGCATAAACACCATTGAGTGATTTAGCCAATGTGAAACTGACGTTTTACTTGTATTTAACTATTATTAACAAAGCCAGAATGTAGTGCCACATGAAATAACACCAGATAAAGCATCATTAGTTTATAGGTGCAAGAAAAAAAGATGCTAGCAACATTGCTGCACCTAATTGTAAATATCGAGTCCCCAACCACTTGTTTGGCTTTCCTGAAAGAAGTTGCCATCTATATTGATCAATCATCCAGCCAACATCCCTTTCGAGACAACTATTTCATCGCTTTGCTCATCGTGCCTATTCTCGGTTTGCACAACATCTCCTTCAGCCCGGTCAAGCCACAAAATTTTGCAAAACAGACCGTCCTTTGCCCTGGCATTGGGGAAAGTTGTAGGCACCTTCGTTGTTGAATCTGCGGACAACCAAAAAGATCAAATCAATGTCCATGCCTCCAAAATCAACTCAGTATTTCCTCTCTTGATCTCCTCGCTTGTTCTATCCTCGCTCTGCTCATCCATGGGAGGCGGCAGAGCTGGAACAGGGGAGCCGGTGTGGGCTGGAGGCTATCCACGAGGAGGGTCTGCATGGGATCCGGCAAGCATCATCTCTGTAGCAGGTTGTGAGCCACATTGGATTGGAGAAGACATGGGTGTGGAGCCGGCGAGTAGCACCCCGGGGGAGTGGAAATGAAGGTGCCAGGGAAAGGTGATGGTATCCTTGTCCATGACATCATGGGGCCATGGCAGATTGGGGAGGCGTAGCGGTGGCGAGGTGAGTCACCGCGACGGGGTCGCGCAGAATCATGGCGTCCGCCGGCGCTCCATCGCGACTCCCGGCGGGGTGGCGTTCTCCAGTGAGCCGACGGCTGGGTTTTTTTCAAGGCTATTGAACGTTGGCAGGGTACTACGATGGCGACTACAATGGAAGGGGGTAGGTCGGCGAGGGCTGCCGGGAGAGGAGTCCGGAGGGATGTGGTGCGGCGGCGGAGGGAACCCTAGCGCCGGGGCTATTGCCTTCTCATACGGGAGAGAGGCTTTCAGGAGTTTTTCTTTTCAATACAGGACAGCCCATAAGAGAAGGTATAATAAAAACTCATAATAAAAGGATCAATGTAAGAGAAGGCACATAATAAAAGGATCAATAGCACGAGCGAGCCTAGCCTGCGACGTTTTTATTAGTACCACCTCGCGTATACGTTTAAATTCAAAGTGAAAGCGTAAATTCACGTGAAGAAGCGTATTGTGACGGTGAACCCACGGAGTCAATCCGTGCTTTATTATTAAAAAAATTAGGGATAGATTAGGGATAGACTAGGACATATGCCCGTGCGTTGCAACGGGAAACAAAATTGACGTGCATTTGCAAGCACAACACCCCATACTTCGATACGTAGAAAACCATTATTTGAAGGCAATTTACGTCATACAATTTCTTATGATGCACCTATGCTACTCTTCCACGGCAATACACTCTTACTTTAACATAAACATTCATAAAACCGTTTATGTGATAAAGCAAGAAAAAAACTCTTGGTGTACTACATATATTTTTGAAAGTGCGTAGCAAAATTTCAAGAATAGCATGCCCAATGAAAGCACATCTTTCAACGAGCCACGTGACTAAAATCTCATTCCTGTAGGTAGCTATTTGGCATACTTTAGATATGGTTAGATGTCTAGTGATGTAGGATTCTGCTTCTCCTGATGCACTTATGCCTCTTTGCTGAGTAGTCTAATGGATGGTGTTGATGTATCTCATACTCGGTGATCCCTATTATCGAAAAAAACATGACTTGCATCTAACTGAAGTTAATAAACACAACTTGAATTTCAAACCACAAAGTTACAGTCACAATTTGATAGAGTCACATAAGTTTCCTTTCATGCCAAATAAAAGGGGAATATCTTCTTTTCGCGGTATGGTTGAATAGAATCAAAATTTATAATTTATGATGAAAAGCCCAATGTAGCAATTTGAGAATTCTTAGGCACGCAAATTTGACCATGTAAAAGGCAGAAAAGAGAAACTACCTGGACAGATTAGCGAGCAAAGGCACAGATTAGCATATTTCTTAGATGTCATTCAGTCTTAATCTTGAAAATGATCTTTGCTGCAAAAAACCCTCCTCAGTGGAACATGACTCATTTGGCAGCAGGTATTGTTTCATATTTTGCCATCTTATTCATTCAGGCATTCATCTAGTTATCCTTGTTTTCTGTATTTACATGATTACCCGCACCTGCAACACCATTTCATTTGTGAGTGAATACCGACAAAGCAAACAGAAGTGTCAACATTGTACAACTTTCAAGCAATTTTTGACATTCGCCTAGATAGGCAATGTAAGAGGCAGTATGGCGAACAATCATGAGCAGTTTCATTGCAGTACTAATGAAATCACCTAATCGTATACCAAATAACGGAACAATTACCTCACTAACAAAACTGCATGTTTTGCTTCAGATCTGCAGCCATATTTCCTACAATAGTTCACTTTACAAATTAGTAATATGACATATGCTAATTTATTCTCCAGAAAAAGGTAAAGAATACAATGATTAATGTTTCTAGAAATAAATATAAAGATACTATTCCAATCCAGATTTTACAAACAATGTCACATAAATATGGTTCGCACAACTAAAGATGACATAAGAGAGCAGACAAATATATATGTTTACAACGCGCCATGCGACACAACAACTCAGGAATTGCGAGTCCATAAGTTTCTGACATGTTTTCGATGTTGATAAAATACAAGGTTTATGAAGATGACCAACTCAAATGACTCCTGCAGCTTTGCTAGTTTTAACATTTGAAGGAAATATGTTCTGCACTGCTGGTACATTCTTCTGTAATCTGAAATCAATTATCAAAAACATCTTTACAGAAAGAAAATTTGCATAATTTTGCCAAACAGATTGCCTGCAGTATCATCTCTTCCTTTCATATTCCATCTTTTAATCTCCTCTTCAGTAGTTGTTACGTCCATCATCAGACTACATGTAAATACCTATATTATTATTATTTACTCTCAAAAATAGAATCCAATTGTAAAATTTTAATCCACCCTACTATTGTAGTGTTAATTCTTTACTTGAACCAATCATGTGGTAATGCATGGTTTTAATGTTTAGGAGTGACCAAGTTTTCACACTTGGCTCATCCATAACATCTACTAATCATGTATATTTGTAAAAGATAACCTCACATTTCATCCCAAGAATATTTATAAACTAAAACAAATAGTAAAATGAAGCAATTACCTTACAATGGAGTTAAGTAACGTGCACCAACTTCTCTTCTCAAGCTAGCTCTAGTCATGCTAAAAAAAGGATATAAATAAGACATACCTAATCCCTGCAAAAAAAGAGACATACCTAATGAATTAATATCATGTGTTGCTACTGTCGCTTCGGTCTTCTTGCAATTCGGTTATACGATGTGGCGCGTCACTTATCAGCCTTCTGCATGTATTTGCATAAATCTTCAGGTGTGGTAGCGCGGCGCCTATGCAACATATATGACCACGGGTGAATGTTTGCGGCTCCCCTGTGCCGCCTCGAATATGTCCATCTCATCTATGAAGAGAATCAGCTTTTCAGCCGTAGACGATGTGGTTGATCTCGCCATCCAAGGTCTTGAGGATGGCCGACCTGAAGGCGAAGGGCTTCAGCTCTTGCTAGTACAAACTACTCCCTTCATCCTATAATATAAGAGCATTTTTTTTTACATTAGTATAGTGCCAAAAACATTTTTATTTTATGGACGGAGGGAGTAACAACAATGACGTCTTTAGTGGATGGCAATTGATGATCACCCTATTGCCATGACCTCTCCTCCTCCTAGCTCTAAAGAATCAGTCGACCTGCTTCCAGTACATGTGCGCCCAGCAGGTGGAGAACGATTTTCTTTGAGCGCACCACCAATACCTCCTACACCAGCTCAAGTAGCTTCCCTTCTCATCCGGTTCCTCTGCATGTGCGCCCAGCTCAAGCAGCACATGCACGCCCGTCACGCAGCCATACCCGGCAACGATGTGCAACAACATTGGCTCTTCCCCGGCGAGCTGTGTAGTCTACATCTGTCCGTCTCAGCGAGCGCACACAGGCTTCCCTTCCCGTTGGGTTCCTCGGAATCAGAGCACATTCTGGGATCGAGACAGGGTGGGTCAAGGAATCCTGGGGAGAGGCTCACGGCGCAGGATCATGAGCCCCCGGCGCCAAGTACCGGTGGGCTGAGTTTGATTCGTCCCCGGCGACAGCAGAGAGCGGTTTGGACGGTTATGCGGGCGGCGGCGTGGACGGCTATGGGGGCGGCGGCGGGGACGGCGGTGGTGGCGGAGGCAAAGGGCAGCGACGAAAGCATAGTGCGGCGGCACGAACGACGGTGGTAGTGGAGGCAAAGGTCGGCGGCGTGGACAACATTAGGGGCGGAAGCAAAGTGCGGTGGCACAAACGACGATGGTGGCAGAGGCAAAGTGCGGCGGCGGACCAGCGGTGGTGGCGGAGGCAAAGGGCGGCGGCACGGACCGGCAATGGGGGCGGACGCAAAGGGCGGCGACGCGGGCGGCAGTGGGGGCGAAGGCAAAGGGTGGCGCGCGCGTTCATCTTGGGGTCGGTGATTGCGGGTTGGGGATGATGCGTGTTTTTTTTGGCGATTACAAGATGAATCGTTTTTCAGACTTATTAAGGATGACAACGGTGGGTTTTCACATGAATAGTACCATCTCGGATGTAGAAAATAATTTAGGTGAAAAAAATTGAAAGCGTAAATTCACGGGAAGAAGCGTATTGTGACGGTGAACCCACGAAGTCAATCCATGCTTTATTATTACACAAATGCCTGTGCGTTTCATCGGGCAAAAAGAAGGCGATACAACGTAATATCATTAAGCACCATTTATTATATCCAATAACAAAAGAGTATGTGTGTTGCACCGCGGGACGTTTGTGCTTCGCTGCAGAGAAAACACCACATTTTTTTTTCAAAAAACCTGCTCTGGGTAGTTGCAAAGAATTTTGTACATAGTTGCAAAGAATTCATTACATAGCAAGATAGGTACACACCTGCTGGAAAGTATCTAAAACTGAAAGAAGAAAAGCAGCAAGGTGTTGGGGAACGTAGCATAAATTTAAAATTTTCCTACGTGTCACCAAGATCTATCTATGGAGTCATCTAGCAACGAGGGAGGAGTGGATCTACATACCCTTGTAGATCGCGCGCGGAAGCGTTCAAGAGAACGGGGTTGATGGAGTCGTACTCGTCGTGATCCAAATCACCGATGATCCTAGCGCCGAACGGACGGCACCTCCGCGTTCAACACACGTATGGAGCAGCGACGTCTCCTCCTTCTTGATCCAGCAAAGGGGAGGAGAGGTTGATGGAGATCCAGCAGCACGACAGCGTGGTGGTGGAAGTAGCGGGATTCCAACAGGGCCTCGCCAAGCGCTGCGGGAGGAGGGAGATGTGACATGGGAGGGAGAGGGAGGCGCCAGGGCTTAGGTGCGGCTGCCCTCCCTTCCCCCCACTATATATAGGGCCAAGGGAGAGGGGGGGGGCGCAGCCTTGGCCCTTCCTCCAAGGAAGGGTGCGGCCAGGGAGGAGTCCATCCTCCCCAAGGCACCTAGGAGGTGCCTTCCCCCTTTAGGACTCTTTCTTTCCCTTATCTCTTGGCGCATGGGCCTCTTGGGGCTGGTGCCCTTGGCCCATATAGGCCAAGGCGCACACCCCTACAGCCCATGTGCCCCCCGGGGCAGGTGGACCCCCTTGGTGGACCCCCGGACCCCTTTCGGCACTCCCGGTAAAATACCGATAATGCGCGAAACTTTTCCGGTGACCAAAACAAGACTTCCCATATATAAATCTTTACCTCCGGACCATTCCGGAACTCCTCGTGACGTCCGGGATCTCATCCGGGACTCCGAACAACTTTCGGGTTACCGCATACTAATATCTCTATAACCCTAGCGTCACCGAACCTTAAGTGTGTAGACCCTACGGGTTCGGGAGACATGCAGACATGACCGAGATGACTCTCCGGTCAATAACCAACAGCGGATCTGGATACCCATGTTGGCTCCCACATGTTCCACGATGATCTCATCGGATGAACCACGATGTCAAGGACTTAATCAATCCCGTATATAATTCCCTTTGTCTAGCGGTACGATACTTGCCCGAGATTCGATCGTCGGTATCCCGATACCTTGTTCAATCTCGTTACCGGCAAGTCTCTTTACTCATTTCGTAACACATCATCCCGTGATCAACTCCTTGATCATATTGTGCACATTATGATGATGTCCTACCGAGTGGGCCCAGAGATACCTCTCCATTTACACGGAGTGACAAATCCCAGTCTCGATTCGTGCCAACCCAACAGACACTTTCGGAGATACCTGTAGTGTACCTTTATAGCCACCCAGTTACGTTGTGACGTTTGGCACACCCAAAGCACTCCTACGGTATCCGGGAGTTGCACAATCTCATGGTCTAAGGAAATGATACTTGACATTAGAAAAGCTTTAGCATACGAACTACATGATCTTGTGCTAGGCTTAGGATTGGGTCTTTGTCCATCACATCATTCTCCTAATTATGTGATCTCGTTATCAATGACATCCAATGTCCATGGTCAGGAAACCTTAACCATCTATTGATCAATGAGCTAGTCAACTAGAGGCTTACTAGGGACATGGTGTTGTCTATGTATCCACACATGTATCTGAGTTTCCTATCAATACAATTCTAGCATGGATAATAAACGATTATCATGAACAAGGAAATATAATAATAACTAATTTATTATTGCCTCTAGAGCATATTTCCAATAGTCTCCCACTTGCACTAGAGTCAATAATCCAGTTCACATCGATATGTGATTAACACTCAAGGTCACATCCCCATGTGACTAACACCCAAAGAGTTTACTAGAGTCAATAATCTAGTTCACATTACCATGTGATTAACACTTGATGAGTTCTGGGTTTGAACATGTTATGCTTGTGAGAGATGTTATAGTCAACGGGTCTGAATCTTTCAGATCCGTATGTACTTCGCAAATCTCTATGTCATCTTGTAGATGCAGCTACTACGCTATATTTGGAGCCATTTCAAATAACTGTTCTACTTGGAGCTATTCTAAATTGTTGCTCCATTATACGTATCCGGTATCTCTACTCAGAGCTATCCGGATAGGTGTTAAGCTTGCATCGGCGTAACTCTTTACGTCGAACTCTTTATCACCTCCATAACCGAGAAACATATCCTTATTCCTCTAAGGATAATTTAGACCGCTATCTGGTGATCTACTCCTAGATTACCTTTGTACCCTCTTGCCAGATATGTGGCAAGGCACACATCAGGTGCGGTACTCAGCATGGCATACCGTATAGTGTTGGGGAACGTAGTAATTTCAAAAAAATTTCCTACGCACACGCAAGATCATGTGATGCATAGCAACGAGAGGGGAGAGTGTTGTCTATGTACCCAACGCAGACCGACTGCGGAAGCGCTGACACGACATAGAGGAAATAGTCGTACGTCTTCGCGATCCAACCGATCAAGCACCGAAACTACGGCACCTCCGAGTTCGAGCACACGTTCAGCTCGATGACGTTCCCCGGACTCCGATCCAGCAAAGTGTCGGGGAAGAGTTCCGTCAGCACGACGGCGTGGTGACGATCTTGATGATCTACAGCAGCAGGGCTTCGTCTAAACTCCGCTACAGTATTATCGAGGAATATGGTGGCAGGGGGCACCGCACACGGCTAAGGAATAGATCACGTGGATCAACTTGTGTGTCTAGAGGTGCCCCCTGCCTCCGTATATAAAGGAGTAGAGGGGGGAGGCTGGCCGGCCAAGGAGGAGGGCGCAGGAGAGTCCTACTCCCTCTGGGAGTAGGATTCCCCCCCCCCCAATCCTAGTTGGAATAGGATTCACGGAGGGGGAAAAGAAGAGGAGGGGGCCGGCCACCTCTCCTAGTCCTAATAGGACTAGGGGAAGGGGGAGGCGCGCAGCCCATCTAGGTCAGCCCCTTCTCTTTTCCACTAAGGCCCACTATGGCCCATATAGCTCCCGGGGGGTTCCGGTAACCCTCCCGGTATTCCGGTAAAATCCCGATTTCACCCAGAACACTTCCGATATCCAAACATAGGCTTCCAATATATCAATCTTTACGTCTCGACCATTTCGAGACTCCTCGTCATGTCCGTGATCACATCCGGGACTCCGAACAACCTTCGGTACATCAAAATGCATAAACTCATAATATAACTGTCATCGTAACCTTAAGCGTGCGGACCCTACGGGTTCAAGAACAATGTAGACATGACCGAGACACGTCTCCGGTCAATAACCAATAGCGGGACCTGGATGCCCATATTGGCTCCTACATATTCTATGAAGATCTTTATCGGTCAGACCGCATAACAACATACGTTGTTCCCTTTGTCATCGGTATGTTACTTGCCCGAGATTCGATCGTCGGTATCCTATACCTAGTTCAATCTCGTTACTGGCAAGTCTCTTTACTCGTTCTGTAATACATCATCTCGCAACTAATTCGTGAGTTGCAATGCTTGCAAGGCTTATGTGATGTGCATTACCGAGAGGGCCCAGAGATACCTCTCCGACAATCGGAGTGACAAAACATAATCTCGAAATACGCCAACCCAACATGTACCATTGGAGATACCTGTAGTACTCCTTTATAATCACCCAGTTACGTTGTGACGTTTGGTAGTACCCAAAGTGTTCCTCCAGTAAACGGGAGTTGCATAATCTCATAGTTATAGGAACATGTATATGTCATGAAGAAAGCAATAGCAACATACTAAACGATCGGGTGCTAAGCTAATGGAATGGGTCATGTCAATCAGATCATTCAACTAATGATGTGACCTCGTTAATCAAATAACAACTCCTTTGTCTATGGTCAGGAAACATAACCATCTTTGATTAACGAGCTAGTCTAGTAGAGGCATACTAGTGACACTCTGTTTGTCTATGTATTCACACATGTATTATGTTTCCGGTTAATACAATTCTAGCATGAATAATAAACATTTATCATTGATATAAGGAAATACATAATAACTTTATTATTGCCTCTAGGGCATATTTCCTTTAGTCTCCCACTTGCACTAGAGTCAATAATCTAGATTACACAATAATGATTCTAACACCCAAGGAGTCTTGGTGCTGATCATGTTTTGCTCGTGAGAGATGCTTAGTCAACTGGTCTGCAACATTCAGATCCGTATGTATCTTGCAAATCTCTATGTCTCCCACCTGGACTAGATCCCGGATGGAATTGAAGCGTCTCTTGATGTGTTTGGTCCTTTTGTGAAATCTGGATTCCTTTGCCAAGGCAATTGCACCAGTATTGTCACAAAAGATTTTCATTGGACCCGATGTACTAGGTATGACACCTAGATCGGATATGAACTCCTTCATCCAGACTCCTTCGTTCGCTGCTTCCGAAGCAGCTATGTACTCTGCTTCACATGTAGATCCCGCTACGACGCTTTGTTTAGAACTGCACCAACTGACAGCTCCACCGTTCAATGTAAACACGTATCCGGTTTGCGATTTAGAATCGTCCGGATCTGTGTCAAAGCTTGCATCAACGTAACCTTTTACGGTGAGCTCTTTGTCACCTCCATATATGAGAAACATATCCTTAGTCCTTTTCAGGTATTTCAGGATGTTCTTGACCGCTGTCCAGTGATCCACTCCTGGATTACTTTGGTACCTCCCTGCTAAACTTATAGCAAGGCACACATCAGGTCTGGTACACAGCATTGCATACATGATAGATCCTATGGCTGATTCATAGGGAACATCTTTTATATTCTCTCTATCTTCTGCAGTGGTCGGGCATTGAGTCTTACTCAACTTCACACCTTGTAACACAGGCAAGAACCCTTTCTTTGCTTGATCCATTTTGAACTTCTTCAAAATTTTGTCAAGGTATGTGCTTTGTCTTGATCTATCTCTATAGATCTTAATGCCTAATATGTAAGCAGCTTCACCGAGGTCTTTCATTGAAAAACTTTTGTTCAAGTATCCCTTTATGCTATCCAGAAATTCTATATCATTCCCAATCAGCAATATGTCATCCACATATAATATCAGAAATGCTACAGAGCTCCCACTCACTTTCTTGTAAATACAGGCTTCTCCGAAAGTCTGTATAAAACCAAATGCTTTGATCACACTATCAAAGCGTTTATTCCAACTCCGAGAGGCTTGCACCAGTCCATAAATAGATCGCTGGAGCTTGCACACTTTGTTAGCTCCCTTTGGATCGACAAAACCTTCCGGTTGCATCATATACAACTCTTCTTCCAGAAATCCATTCAGGAATGCAGTTTTGACATCCATCTGCCAAATTTCATAATCATGAAATGCGGCAATCGCTAACATGATTCGTACGGACTTAAGCATCGCTACGGGTGAGAAGGTCTCATCGTAGTCAATCCCTTGAACTTGCCGAAAACCTTTTGCGACAAGTCGAGCTTTGTAGACAGTAACATTACCATCAGCGTCAGTCTTCTTCTTGAAGATCCATTTATTCTCAATTGCTTGCCGATCATCGGGCAAGTCAACCAAAGTCCATACTTTGTTCTCATACATGGATCCCATCTCAGATTTCATGGCTTCAAGCCACTTTGCGGAATCTGGGCTCACCATCGCTTCTTCATAGTTCGTAGGTTCATCATGATCTAGTAGCATGACTTCCAGAACAGGATTACCGTACCACTCTGGTGCGGATCTTACTCTGTTTGATCTACGAGGTTCAGTAGTATCTTGATCTGAAGTTTCATGATCATTATCATTAGCTTCCTCACCAACTGGTGTAGGTGTCACTGAAACAGTTTCCTGTGATGTACTACTTTCCAGTAAGGGAGCAGGTACAGTTACCTCGTCAAGTTCTACTTTCCTCCCACTCACTTCTTTCGAGAGAAACTCCTTCTCTAGAAAGGATCCATTCTTAGCAACGAATGTCTTGCCTTCGGATCTGTGATAGAAGGTGTACCCAACAGTTTCCTTTGGGTATCCTATGAAGACACATTTCTCTGATTTGGGTTCGAGCTTATCAGGTTGAAGCTTTTTCACATAAGCATCGCAGCCCCAAACTTTAAGAAACGACAACTTTGGTTTCTTGCCAAACCACAGTTCATAAGGCGTCGTCTCAACGGATTTTGATGGTGCCCTATTTAACGTGAATGCGGCCGTCTCTAAAGCATAACCCCAAAACGATAGCGGTAAATCTGTAAGAGACATCATAGATTGCACCATATCTAGTAAAGTACGATTACGACGTTCGGACACACCATTACGCTGTGGTGTTCCGGGTGGCGTGAGTTGCGAAACTATTCCACAGTTTTTCAAATGTACACCAAACTCGTAACTCAAATATTCTCCTCCACGATCAGATCGTAGAAACTTTATTTTCTTGTTACGATGATTTTCAACTTCACTTTGAAATTCTTTGAACTTTTCAAATGTTTTAGACTTATGTTTCATTAAGAAGATATACCCATATCTGCTTAAATCATCTGTGAAGGTGAGAAAATAATGATATCCGCCACGAGCCTCAATATTCATCGGACCACATACATCGGTATGTATGATTTCCAACAAATCTGTTGCTCTCTCCATAGTACCGGAGAATGGTGTTTTAGTCATCTTGCCCATGAGGCACGGTTCGCAAGTACCAAGTGATTCATAATCAAGTGGTTCCAAAAGTCCATCAGTATGGAGTTTCTTCATGCGCTTTACACCGATATGACCTAAACGACAGTGCCACAAATAAGTTGCACTTTCATTATCAACTCTGCATCTTTTGGCTTCAACATTATGAATATGTGTATTACTACTATCGAGATTCAATAAGAATAGACCACTCTTCAAGGGTACATGACCATAAAAGATATTACTCATATAAATAGAACAACCATTATTCTCTGATTTAAATGAATAACCGTCTCGCATTAAACAAGATCCAGATATAATGTTCATGCTCAACGCTGGCACCAAATAACAATTATTTAGGTCTAATATTAATCCCGAAGGTAGATGTAGAGGTAGCATGCCGACCGCGATCACATCGACTTTGGAACCGTTTCCCACGCGCATCGTCACCTCGTCCTTTGCCAGTGCCCGCTTATTCCGTAGTCCCTGTTTCGAGTTGCAAATATTAGCAACAGAACCAGTATCAAATACCCAGGTGCTACTGCGAGCTCTAGTAAGGTACACATCAATAACATGTATATCACATATACCTTTGTTCATCTTGCCATCCTTCTTATCCGCCAAATACTTGGGGCAGTTCCGCTTCCAGTGACCAGTCTGCTTGCAGTAGAAGCACTCAGTTTCAGGCTTAGGTCCAGACTTGGGTTTCTTCTCCTGAGCAGCAACTTGCTTGCTGTTCTTCTTGAAGTTCCCCTTCTTCTTCCCTTTGCCCTTTTTCTTGAAACTAGTGGTCTTGTTAACCATCAACACTTGATGCTCCTTCTTGATTTCTACCTCCGCAGCTTTCAGCATTGCGAAGAGCTCGGGAATAGTCTTGTTCATCCCTTGCATATTATAGTTCATCACGAAGCTCTTGTAGCTTGGTGGCAGTGATTGGAGAATTCTGTCAATGACGCAATCATCCGGAAGATTAACTCCCAATTGAATCAAGTGATTATTATACCCAGACATTTTGAGTATATGCTCACTGACAGAACTGTTCTCCTCCATCTTGCAGCTATAGAACTTATTGGAGACTTCATATCTCTCAATCCGGGCATTTGCTTGAAATATTAACTTCAACTCCTGGAACATCTCATATGCTCCATGACGTTCAAAACGTCGTTGAAGTCCCGATTCTAAGCCGTAAAGCATGGCACACTGAACTATCGAGTAGTCATCAGCTTTGCTCTGCCAGACGTTCATAACATTTGGTGTTGCTCCAGCAGCAGGCCTGGCACCCAGCGGTGCTTCCAGGACGTAATTCTTCTGAGCAGCAATGAGGATAATCCTCAAGTTACGGACCCAGTCCGTGTAATTTCTACCATCATCTTTCAACTTTGCTTTCTCAAGGAACGCATTAAAATTCAACGGAACAACAGCACGAGCCATCTATCTACAATCAACATAAACAAGCAAGATACTATCAGGTACTAAGTTCATGATAAGTTTAAGTTCAATTAATCAAATTACTTAAGAACTCCCACTTAGATAGACATCCCTCTAATCTTCTAAGTGATTACGTGATCCAAATCAACTAAACCATAACCGATCATCACGTGAGATGGAGTAGTTTTCAATGGTGAACATCGTTATGTTGATCATATCTACTATATGATTTTCGGTCTCCGTGTTCCGAGGCCATATCTGCATATGCTAGGCTCGTCAAGTTTAACCTGAGTATTCTGCGTGTGCAAAACTGGCTTGCACCCGTTGTAGATGGACGTAGAGCTTATCACACCCGATCATCACGTGGTGTCTGGGCACGACGAACTTTGGCAACGGTGCATACTCAGGGAGAACACTTCTTGATAATTTAGTGAGAGATCATCTTATAATGCTACCGTCAATCAAAGCAAGATAAGATGCATAAAAAGATAAACATCACATGCAATCAATATAAGTGATATGATATGGCCATCATCATCTTGTGCTTGTGATCTCCATCTCCGAAGCACCGTTATGATCACCATCGTCACCGGCGCGACACCTTGATCTCCATCGTAGCATCGTTGTCGTCTCGCCAGTCTTATGCTTCCACGACTATCACTACCGTTTAGTAATAAAGTAAAGCATTACATCGCGATTGCATTGCATACAATAAAGCGACAACCATATGGCTCCTGCCATTTGCCGATAACTTGGTTACAAAACATGATCATCTCATACAATAAAATTTAGCATCATGCCTTGACCATATCACATCACAACATGCCCTGCAAAAACAAGTTAGACGTCCTCTACTTTGTTGTTGCATGTTTTACGTGGCTGCTACGGGTTTAAGCAAGAACCAATCTCACCTACGCATCAAAACCACAACGATAGTTTGTCAAATAGACTCCGTTTTAACCTTCGTAAGGACCGGGCGTAGCCATACTTGGTCCAACTAAAGTTGGAGAGACAGTCGCCCGCAAGCCATCTGTGTGCAAAGCACGTCGAGGGAACCGGTCTCGCATAAGCGTACGCGTAAGGTTGGTCCGGGTCGTCTCGTCCAACAATACCGCCGAACCAAAGTATGACATGCTGGTAGGCAGTATGACTTGTATCGTCCACAACTCACTTGTGTTCTACTCGTGCATATAACATCAACATAAATAACCTAGGCTCGGATGCCACTGTTGGGGAACGTAGTAATTTCAAAAAAAATTCCTACGCACACGCAAGATCATGTGATGCATAGCAACGAGAGGGGAGAGTGTTTTCTACGTACCCAACGCAGACCGACTGCGGAAGCGCTGACACGACGTAGAGGAAGTAGTCGTACGTCTTCGCGATCCAACCGATCAAGCACCGAAACTACGGCACCTCCGAGTTTGAGCACACGTTCAGCTTGATGACGTTCCCCGGACTCCGATCCAGCAAAGTGTCGGGGAAGAGTTTCGTCAGCACGACGGCGTGGTGACGATCTTGATGATCTACAGCAGCAGGGCTTCGTCTAAACTCCGCTACAATATTATCGAGGAATATGGTGGCAGGGGGCACCGCACACGGCTAAGGAATAGATCACGTGGATCAACTTGTGTGTCTAGAGGTGCCCCCTGCCTCCATATATAAAGGAGTAGAGGGGGGAGGCTGGCCGGCCAAGGAGGAGGGCGCAGGAGAGTCCTACTCCCTCTGGGAGTAGGATTCCCCCCCCCAATCCTAGTTGGAATAGGATTCGCGGAGGGGGAAAAGAGAGAGGGGGGGCCGGCCACCTCTCCTTGTCTTGGGCTGCCCCTTCTCTTTTCCACTAAAGCCCACTAAGGCCCATATAGCTCCCGGGGGGTTCCGGTAACCCTCCCGGTATTCCGGTAAAATCCCGATTTCACCCGGAACACTTCCGATATCCAAACATAGGCTTCCAATATATCAATCTTTACGTCTCGACCATTTCGAGACTCCTCGTCATGTCCGTGATCACATCCGGGACTCCGAACAACCTTCGGTACATCAAAATGCATAAACTCATAATATAACTGTCATCGTAACCTTAAGCGTGCGGACCCTACGGGTTCGAGAACAATGTAGACATGACCGAGACACGTCTCTGGTCAATAACCAATAGCGGGAACTGGATGCCCATATTGGCTCCTACATATTCTATGAAGATCTTTATCGGTCAGACCGCATAACAACATACATTGTTCCCTTTGTCATCGGTATGTTACTTGCCCGAGATTCGATCTTCGGTATCCTATACCTAGTTCAATCTCGTTACTGGCAAGTCTCTTTACTCGTTCTGTAATACATCATCTCGCAACTAATTCATTAGTTGCAATGCTTGCAAGGCTTATGTGATGTGCATTACCGAGAGGGCCCAGAGATACCTCTCCGACAATCGGAGTGACAAAACCTAATCTCGAAATACGCCAACCCAACATGTACCATTGGAGACACCTGTAGTACTCCTTTATAATCACCCAGTTACGTTGTGACGTTTGGTAGTACCCAAAGTGTTCCTCCAGTAAACGGGAGTTGCATAATCTCATAGTTATAGGAACATGTATATGTCATGAAGAAAGCAATAGCAACATACTAAACGATCGGGTGCTAAGCTAATGGAATGGGTCATGTCAATCAGATCATTCAACTAATGATGTGACCTCGTTAATCAAATAACAACTCCTTTGTCTATGGTCAGGAAACATAACCATCTTTGATTAACGAGCTAGTCTAGTAGAGGCATACTAGTGACACTCTGTTTGTCTATGTATTCACACATGTATTATGTTTCCGGTTAATACAATTCTAGCATGAATAATAAACATTTATCATGATATAAGGAAATAAATAATAACTTTATTATTGCCTCTAGGGCATATTTCCTTTTAAAATCCATATGTACCTAACAGCCTTACGACCATCAAGTAGTTCTCCCAAAGTCTACACTTTGTTTTCATATATGGATCCTCTCTCGGATTATATGGCCTCGAGCCATTTTGGAATCCAGGCCCACCATCGCTTCTCCATAGCTCGTAGGTTCATTGTTGTCTAGCAACATGACTTCCAAGACAGGATTACGTACCACTCTGAAGTAGTACGCATCCTTGTCATCCCACGAGGTTTTGGTAGTGACTTGATCTGAAGTTTCATGATCACTATCATAAGCTTCCACTTCAATTGGTGTAGGTGCCACAGGAACAACTCCTGTGCCCTGCCACACACTAGTTGAAGAGACGGTTCAATAACCTCATCAAGTCTCCACCATCCTCCCACTCAATTCTTTCGAGAGAAACTTTTCCTCGAGAAAGGACCCGATTCTAGAAACAATCCCTTATTGCTTTCGGATCTGAGACAGGAGGTATACCCAACTGTTTTGGGTGTCCTATGAAGATGCATTTATCCGCTTTGGGTTCGAGCTTATCAGCCTGAAACTTTTTCACATAAGCGTCGCAACCCCAAACTTCTAAGAAATGACAGCTTAGGTTTCTCTAAACCATAGTTCATATGGTGTCATCTCATCGGAATTACGTGGTGCCCTATTTAAAGTGAATGTGGTTGTCTTTAATGCCTAACCCATAAACTATCGTGGTAATTCGATAAGAGACATCATGGTATGCATCATATCCAATAGGGTGCAGTTATGATGTTCGGACACACCATCACACTATGGTGTTCCACGCTGTATTAGTTGTGAAACAATTTCCACAATGTCTTAATTATGCGCCAAACTCGTAATTCAGATATTCATCTCTATGATCATATCATAGATATTTTATCCTCTTATGACGACGATCTTTCAACTTCACCCTGAAATTACTTGAACTTTTCAATAATTCAGACTCGTGATTCATCAAGTAAATATACTCAACATCTACTCAAATCATCTGTGAAGTAAGAACATAACGATATCCACTACATGCCTCAGCACTCATTGGATTGCACACATCAAAATGTATTACTTCCAACAAGTTGCTTTCTAGTTCCATTTTACTGAAAACGAGGCTTTCAGTCATCTTGCCCATGTGGTATGATTTGCATGTCTCAAGTGATTCAAAATCAAGTGAGTCCAAACGGTCCATTTGCATGGAGTTTCTTCATGCATATACACCAATAGACATGGTTCGCATGTCTCAAACCTTTCGAAACAAGTGAGCCCAAAGATCCATCAACATGGAGCTTCTTCATGCGTTTTATACCGATATGACTTACGTGGCAGTGCCACAAGTAGGTGGTACTATCATTACTATCTTTTGGCATGAACATGTGTATCACTATGATCGAGATTCAATAAACCATTCATTTCAGGTGTAAGACCATTGAAGGTATTATTCAAATAAACAGAGTAACCATTATTCTCTTTAAATGAATAATCGTATTGCGATAGACATAATCCAATCATGTCTATGTTCAACGCAAACACCAATCTCGATGGTAGAGGGAGCATACGATATTTGATCAACCTTGGAAATACTTCCAACACATATCGTCATCTCACCTTTACCTAGTCTCCGTTTATTCCGTAGCTTTTATTTCGAGTTACTAACACTTAGCAACCGAACCGGTATCTAATACCCTGGTGCTACTAGGAGTACTAGTAAAGTACACATTAACATAATACATCCAATATACTTCTATCGACCTTGCCAGCCTTCTTATCTACCAAGTATCTAGGGTAATTCTGCTCCAGTGGCTGTTCCCTTTATTACAGAAGCACTTAGTCTCAGGTTTGGGTTCAACCTTGGGTTTCTTCACTAGAGCAGCAGCTGATTTGCCGTTTCATGAAGCATCCCTTTTTGCCCTTGCCCTTCTTGAAAGTAGTGGTTTCACCAACCATCAACAATTGATGCTCCTTCTTGATCTCTACTTTTGTCGTGTCAAACATTGCGAATATCTCAAGGATCATCATATATGTCCCTGATATATTATAGTTCATCACGAAGCTCAAGCAGCTTGGTGGTAATGACTTCGGAGAACCATCACTATTTCATCTGGAAGATCAACTCCCACTCGATTCAAGCGATTGTTGTACTCAGACAATCTGAGCACAAGTTCAACAATTGAGCTTTTCTCCCTTAGTTTGCAGGCTAAGAAAATCGTCGGAGGTCTTATACCTCTTGACGTGGGCATGAGCCTGAAATCCCAATTTCATCCCTCGAAACATCTCATATGTTTCGCGACGTTTCAAAACGTCTTCGGTGCCTCAACTCTAAGCCGTTTAACTGAACTATCATGTAGTTATCAAAATGTGTATGTCAGATGTTCGCAACATCCATAGACAACATTCGAGGTTCAGCACACTGAGCGGTGCATTAAGGACATAAGCCTTCTATGAAGCAATGAGGACAAACCTCAGTTTACGGACCTAGTCCGCATAATTACTACTATCAACTTTCAACTAAATTTTCTCTAGGAACATATCTAAAAAGTAGAATTGAAGTGCGAGCTACAACATAATTTGCAAAGACCTTTTGACTATGTTCAGGATAATTAAGTTCATCTTGTGAACTCCCACTCAGATAGACATCCCTCTAGTCATCTAAGTGATTACATGATCCGAGTCAACTAGGCCATGTCCGATCATCACGTGAGACGGACTAGTCATCATCGGTGAACATCTTCATGTTGATCGTATCTACCATATGACTCATGCTCGACCTTTCGGTCTCTTGTGTTCCGAGGCCATGTATGTACATGCTAGGCTCGTCAAGTCAACCTAAGTGTTTTGCGTGTGTAAATCTGTCTTACACCCGTTGTATGTGAACGTTAGAATCTAACACCCGATCATCACGTGGTGCTTCGAAACAACGAACTGTCGCAACGGTGCACAGTTAGGGGGAACACTTTCTTGAAATTATTATGAGGGATCATCTTATTTACTACCGTCGTTCTAAGTAAACAAGATGCATAAACATGATAAACATCACATGCAATCAAATAGTGACATGATATGGCCATCATCACTTTGCTCCTCTTGATCTCCATCTTCGGGGCTCCATGATCATCATCGTCACCGGCATGACACCATGATCTCCATCATCATGATCTCTATCATCGTGTCTTCATGAAGTTGTCTCGTCAACTATTACTTCTACTACTACAGCTAACGGTTAGCAATAAAGTAAAGTAATTACATGACGTTTATGTTGACACGCAGGTCATAAATAAATTAAGACAACTCCTATGGCTCCTGCCGGTTGTCATACTCATCGACATGCAAGTCGTGATTCCTATTACAAGAACATGATCAATCTCATACATCACATATATCATTCATCACATCCTTTTGGCCATATCACATCACATAGCATACCCTGCAAAAACAAGTTAGATGTCCTCTAATTGTTGTTTGCATGTTTTACGTGGCTGCTATGGGTTTCTAGCAAGAACGTTTCTTACCTACGCAAAAACCACAACGTGATATGCCAATTGCTATTTACCCTTCATAAGGACCCTTTTCATCAAATCCGATCCGACTAAAGTGGGAGAGACAGACACCCGCTAGCCACCTTATGCAACTAGTGCATGTCAGTCGGTGGAACCAGTCTCACGTAAGAGTACGTGTAAGGTCGGTCCGGGCCGCTTCATCCCACAATGCCACCGAATCAAGATTGGACTAGTAACGGTAAGCATATTGAACAAAATCAACGCCCACAACTACTTTGTGTTCTACTCGTGCGTAGAAACTACGCATAGACCTAGCTCATGATGCCACTGTTGGGGAACGTAGCATAAATTCAAAATTTTCCTACGTGTCACCAAGATCTATCTATGGAGTCATCTAGCAACGAGGGAGGAGTGGATCTACATACCCTTGTAGATCGCGCACGGAAGCGTTCAAGAGAACGGGGTTGATGGAGTCGTACTCGTCGTGATCCAAATCACCGATGATCCTAGCGCCGAACGGACGGCACCTCCGCGTTCAACACACGTATGGAGCAGCGACGTCTCCTCCTTCTTGATCCAGCAAGGGGGAGGAGAGGTTGATGGAGATCCAAGCAGCACGACAGCGTGGTGGTGGAAGTAGCGGGATTCCAACAGGGCCTCGCCAAGCGCTGCGGGAGGAGGGAGATGTGACATGGGAGGGAGAGGGAGGCGCCAGGGCTTAGGTGCGGCTGCCCTCCCTTCCCCCCACTATATATAGGGCCAAGGGAGAGGGGGGGGGCGCAGCCTTGGCCCTTCCTCCAAGGAAGGGTGCGGCCAGGGAGGAGTCCATCCTCCCCAAGGCACCTAGGAGGTGCCTTCCCCCTTTAGGACTCTTTCTTTCCCTTATCTCTTGGCGCATGGGCCTCTTGGGGCTGGTGCCCTTGGCCCATATAGGCCAAGGCGCACACCCCTACAGCCCATGTGCCCCCCGGGGCAGGTGGACCCCCTTGGTGGACCCCCGGACCCCTTTCGGCACTCCCGGTACAATACCGATAATGCGCGAAACTTTTCCGGCGACCAAAACAAGACTTCCCATATATAAATCTTTACCTCCGGACCATTCTGGAACTCCTCGTGACGTCCGGGATCTCATCCGGGACTCCGAACAACTTTCGGGTTACCGCATACTAATATCTCTATAACCCTAGCATCACCGAACCGTAAGTGTGTAGACCCTACGGGTTCGGGAGACATGCAGACATGACCGAGATGACTCTCCGGTCAATAACCAACAGCGGGATCTGGATACCCATGTTGGCTCCCACATGTTCCACGATGATCTCATCGGATGAACCACGATGTCAAGGACTTAATCAATCCCGTATACAATTCCCTTTGTCTAGCGGTACGATACTTGCCCGAGATTCGATCGTCGGTATCCCGATACCTTGTTCAATCTCGTTACCGGCAAGTCTCTTTACTCGTTTCATAACACATCATCCCGTGATCAACTCCTTGATCATATTGTGCACATTATGATGATGTCCTACCGAGTGGGCCCAGAGATACCTCTCCGTTTACAAGGAGTGACAAATCCCAGTCTCGATTCGTGCCAACCCAACAGACACTTTCGGAGATACTTGTAGTGTACCTTTATAGCCCCCTAGTTACGTTGTGATGTTTGGCACACCCAAAGCACTCCTACGGTATCCGGGAGTTGCACAATCTCATGGTCTAAGGAAATGATACTTGACATTAGAAAAGCTTTAGCATACGAACTACATGATCTTGTGCTAGGCTTAGGATTGGGTCTTTGTCCATCACATCATTCTCCTAATGATGTGATCCCGTTATCAATGACATCCAATGTCCATGGTCAGGAAACCATAACCATCTATTGATCAACGAGCTAGTCAACTAGAGGCTTACTAGGGACATGGTGTTGTCTATGTATCCACACATGTATCTGAGTTTCCTATCAATACAATTCTAGCATGGATAATAAACGATTATCCTGAACAAGGAAATATAATAATAACTAATTTATTATTGCCTCTAGGGCATATTTCCAACACGAGGATGCACGCAACATGTTCCCTAAGCAGGGTCTCCACCTTACCACCAGCAAAGAAGAATCCCTGGTCCTCACAGTCTTTCATGTGTCGTCCGACTCTTTCTTCCCCAAGGTCACACCTGCATCCATTTTCTATCAATTTACAGAAAATGGAACATCCTTTTTATCTAGTACCAATTTACAGAGAACGGAAGCATGCTACTTTCGAACACTGCATGCAAGAACTCTTCCACAACATAGCCATGATCAGTACACCAATCTAATACTGAAACTTATTCATACATGTGCCAATCTGTGCGACTCAAACAACAATCATGTACATGTATTAGTTCTAATTTCACTTGCTAGGATCAGAGGTAACTAACCAGCAAGAGTTATTACAGTAGCTTGAAATGAAGCATTGCTAGCTCCTACAATCAAATTTGTCGACATCCATAGAGCATATATAGTCGATAAATACTCTGATTTTCTCCAGGGATTAATTTTTTTATCTAATAAATTGTTGATTCATCATGGTCCAGCATAAAAAAGAAGTGGAAGTTATAATCTGTTATCTAATAAAGTGGTTCAGGGTGTCAAACACAATATGAATTTTGAAACGGTTTCATTGCGCAGGAGCAGATGGCCTGCGGTTATGTTTGTGAAATTTACTGGCCAGAAAAAAAATGTGAAATACCAAATTCTAAATAGCTCGGCACCAGGAGAGGCAGCACCTCATCATATATTGGGTCTTTAACAAAATCAAAGACACAATAAGAGTATTCCTGAGCTCCTACAGTCATACATACTTGAGCTAGCTGATAGTAACATATTACTACATCTATGTGAACCTTTATTATCCTACTCTGCTTTTCTTGATCATCTGCTTTGCTATAAAGCTCAGATTTGGTAACTTAACCCTGAACTTCTAAAACATTCTTTCATTTTCCAAAAAAGAAGTAAATTTCTTTGGCATGATCAAGCCAAATCAACCTCATCCGTCTTGGCCCCTAGCTCAAATGATACAAAGCTGAGGCAACATTTTTCCACTTTGTAATGAGATTACGGTCTGCATAATCCTAGTCCAGGCAAAATTCATACAGCTCCTTAGATATATCCTTCCTTCTTCTATAGAAAAGATCATAAATGTAACGGCTTCTTGGATGAGAAATGCGGAAAATTGGCCAGAGTGCTTCACACTTTCCCTGTATGACCATGGGTAACATCTGAATTCCTCAAATTAGTGTATATTCTGCAGACTTGATTCCCCCCTAAAAACATACATCCACGCCTCTGGACTTCTTTCTTCTCTGAAAAATCTGAAAACATGCCAAGATCTGATTATAGAATAAAATTTAATGATTCATTAAACTTGAAATCCGTACGAATATACATGAAAAAAACTGAAAT
Source organism: Triticum urartu (assembly GCF_003073215.2). Lineage (NCBI taxonomy): Eukaryota > Viridiplantae > Streptophyta > Magnoliopsida > Poales > Poaceae > Triticum > Triticum urartu. The sequence goes on from NC_053028.1 coordinate 462,670,161, forward strand.
CTCCATTGTTGATTTCTAACAGCACGAAATTTGAGTCACACCTCAAATCTTCAGGCAGAGGTAGTCTGTTGTAGGCACAATCATAAATTAGCTAGAACCCTGTCATGCAAACTACCAACAGAAAATTGACTTTGTTTATCAATTGGAGGCTTACTGGATTCAATATCCATCTAATATCCACAAAAGATGAGGTTGCTGGGGAGTTCTCCGTGAATCAGAGCCTGCTCGAAAGCCTGTTGTGCAGTGATCCTACGATCGGACAGAAAAGTACATTCTGTAATATGTATTATTAGGGAACTGATAGACTATTCAGTTTTCTCAAATGCAATGAATTTTTCAACCATTACCAACGCGCAGACCTTTGATGATTCAACTCACATTAACCATGTAAAAATTCAGAGCAGTGGGGTACCTTGTTGTCGACCATCAGAGAAACTTCCAGTTATGCCTCACCGGCCACAGTGTCCACATGCAGAACCCAATGGGAGCACACTCTCTCAGTTCATACTTGGAACACGTTGTGCTTGTGTTGACAGACATCGTAAAAAGAAGCACCAGACAATGCACTCACAAACCTAGAAACTGACATCGATGACTCGGCAGAACATGTGGCGAAGCCCACGCTCACCCCTTCCCAATGTGTTCGAGGTGGCCCTCCTCCACCACAAGGCGGTTGTGTCAGATGGCATTGGAGCGGTACGCTACGGCCACAGCGGCTGGAGGGGCAAGGTTGCCGTCACCACCGTGGTGGGAGTGACGCCTCAATCAGTCACTAACAACAAAATCAAAGTGAAATTGTCCTGAAAAAAGAAAACAAAAGCAAATGAATCCAGTGCCCTGGCTACATTTAGAGAAATAGCTATCCAAATTTAAATGTAGTAGTCATACAGAAGAGCAACCGAACTCGTATTTGCTCCATACTGACTTTTACTTTGTCTATGTATTGCACGCCGTCGGCCAATTCCCTTGATGCAGCTGCACCTAAGCATCCGAACAAACACAAATCCCGCCAAAAAACTGAGAATTTATTGATTGAGTGTATGAAATTGCACAAAACGCAAGTTGAATCCTAAAAAAATAGGATAATCATTGAGACAATACATAAGCATGTACTGTATGTGCACCATAGATTCAGGATCAATAACAAGAAGAGATTAGCATGATGGTTGAGGGAGCTATGGGCTTGCTGCTCCATGCCACGCTCACCCCCGATGAGGAGTTGTGGGAATGCCATCCTCCAACCCCAGCCGTCGGGTGATCTGGAAGTCTCGCACCACACCAGCAGGGCCGCGGCTGTCCGCCAGCAGCACAGCGAGCCCCATGGTGAGGCATACGTTGAGGAAGCTCCAGCTTCGCTTGCGTCTGAGGCGCCTTCACCCACGGCGAACTGGGCGACGCCAGCAACTTCGTGACGCCGCGGCCGGCGTCCTATTGGATGAGGTAGTTCGGGCGGCATCCATTGGAGGGGGCGTTGGGTTGCAATGGGGGCAGCGAGCGGGTAGAGGTGCGACCACGGAGGTGGGGATGTCCAGCGGGCTGACGCGCGAACGCGGCGGCGAGCGGGCTGAGGTGCTGCCGTGGCGGCGAGGGGGCTGAGGTGTGGCGGCGGCGAGGGCTCGGCAAGGGCAAAGGCGAGGGTTCGAGTTGAGGAGGCAAATGCGTACGGGTATGTGGGCCTGAATCACTGGGCCGAAGTGCACGGTCGAGCATTGTTTGCATCGTTTGATGCACACATCGTGGTTTCCCGAATTAGTACCACCTCGCGTATATGTTTTAAATTCAAACTAAAAACGTAAATTTACAGAAAGAAAGCGTATTGTGACGGTGAACCCACGGAGTCAATCCGTGCTTTATTATTATTATTATTATTATTATTATATATATATATATATATTATATATATAGGGATAGGGATTAGGGATAGAAAATTAATTAAGAAGAGATAGGGAAAAAGACTAGCACAAATGCCCGTGCGTTGCAACGGGCGTAGACTCGCAAAATCATATCCATGTGCTATTATGCACATAGCAAAAGTGCCCGTGCATTGCAACGATACAAAATAACTAACAATTAATAACTCCCTTCTCCACCATTGTTTAATTCAGTAGTAAATATTCGCCGATAGATTTTTTTAATTTTTGTAGAATTCGTTTGGGTGTTGTTTTAAAATAATCACTCGAATAATTAGTATCACCTAATTTGTAATTATTTTAGAATTAGTAACACTCAAATAATTAGTATCATTTAATCTGTACTTATTTTAGAATTAGTAAAAAGTTTGGTTTTATTTTAAAATAACCAATCAAATAATTAGTATCACTTAATTGGTAATTATTTTAGAATTAGTAAAAAAATACCGGTATATGTAGGGCGTATACACGCTGCATGCATGTTGTAGCCAATCCATGCAGACCTTCCCATTATGTGGTCTTTGCATATACTTTTTGATGAAGAAATCTTTGTGTTGGAGTAATGGGTCACGGGTAGGCTAACCCGAGGCTCCGAACCTTTTAAGATATCGGGACTGATTGCGCCCCTCAAGACGCCAGGATGAAGAGCCGCCTTCTGGAGGCCGGCTGAAAGAACAACCGACTGCCCGCATGCGGCCGAGTCCTAGAAGCGAGATCAAGACGGGCTGACCCCCGCCTGACGGCTTCCAGAGAAGCCGGCCACGGGGAGTTGGCCCACGACACCAACAAAGCCCATGCCTTCATCAGGGGGATGGGACGGGGAGTGGCAACAGTGAAGCCCACTCCCTCCCCTTTCCAGGGGATGGCTAGGCCACAGTGCGCTGTACCAACTGAGATCTCCGTCTGGCGCGGCACTGTTGCCATGCCATCCCTGACATCAGCAACAGTGGGCGGAGTCCTGCACCCACGACGGTCTGTCAGTATGGTCCACGGATGACGGGCCCTACCAGTCAGCGAGAGTCCAGAAGACGGCAAGAGCGCCATCAGTCGGACCCGAAGGGAGCCGCCCCCCGGGAGTCGGCCTGCCCCTCCCATGGGTCCCCCGCGCCATTAACCAGACGAGACAGGGAGTGGCTACAGTGATCACCCGCCAGGCGGCGGGGCTGTAGCCACGACCCCATAACCAAGCCTGCGTCATTAGAAGCACAGCTACAATAATCAGCAGCCGGCAAGACCCACAAGCGGCGGGTACGGCCTGTCGGCTCCGTACCGGACCAGTCGACGGGGCCCACCAATCGGTGGGCCCCAGCAGTCGGCAGAAAGGCCGGCAGGTGAAGAGACTGACGGCTGGGACCTACGCCCAGTCAGTTTGCCATTGTACCCCTGGGGGGTAGGCCTATATAAACCCTTCAGGGCACCCATGCAAAGGGTTCCACCCATTAGAACTAGACCAGATCATAGAGGGAGGAGAGAGCTAGCCCCGCCTTCTTCTACCTCCAGCATACAGCTCGAGGAGCGCCCTTGTACTCACTTTGCCTTAGTGATCATGCGGAGACCCCGCAAAGCAGGACTAGGGGTGTTATCTCCTAGGAGAGCCCCGAACCTGGGTAAAGTACGCCGGCGTTCATGTCTACGCGTCATCCCACTTTCGGGCACCGACGACGTTCTACTCGCTCCTACCGTGATAAGCCATCCATTGGCATATGTCGCACCCAATCCCCGATACTTTGACTTCAGTTAATTGGTCTTGCTACACCTTCCTATTATATGGTCTTACTTTCTAAGAAATCCATCTGAATATCCCCTCTATACCCGAACATCCCATCAAATGCAAATAAAGGGAAGCTAGCCCAGCCGGTTCCATCTCCTCGTCAGTTAAGTGGGTCGTGAGATCGATCCCCGCAAGCCATGATTTAGTTTTCCTTGACAGAAGGGCAGTGGATCGAAACGTAACATTGGATGGGCTGAGGCCCATGCTAGCCGGTTGGTGCGGACCCAAATTAGTACCACCTCATTTATATTACGATCTTGTCCATATAAATTATAAAAACGTATTATGACATAAGAAGAAAGCGCATTGTGACGGTGAATCCGACAAAGTCAATCTGTGTTTTATTATTAGAGAGAGATTAGTGATAGAATTGACCAAATTTGTAATTTGGATAAGAAAGCTGAAAGAAGAAGAAAGAAGGTCGGCCATTGGATCTTTAATCTAATGGGCCGAAAAATTGACTTACTCAAAATAAATTTGCAGATACATTCTTTCTCACTGATAGTTTTTTTTACTTCATTCTCCATGTTATTGGAATTTTACTGGATTGTACCTATTTTTTTGAGTTAATTGCGGGGAAGTACCACATTTGGGGCAGGTGTGATGGATCAGTACCATTATTCAGTTTTTTTGCATGTCAGTACCATGTCTGGGGCAGTCTATTGCATATTGGTCTAAACCTTGTATAACGGTGTATTGACGCTGTATCTGACCGTTGGGGCCTGCCCAGAAAGTATGTTTGTCCATGAAAAAAAACTCATTCATGAGACCTCGAATTCCCACGTTACAGCCTGCATTATGCCAGCAGGTCCCACCCCCAATTTCTTGAGTCACCCTTATCTAAAAAAAGGACGAGTCTATCTAGATCATAGGATCACTGTATTCAGAGGTCAATTCTCTTTCTTTGACCTCCCACCGTTCACGACATCCCTTGCTTCTCACAAGAACGGCTCCTCGGTGGAGGAGTAGAAGCGCTGGTCCCCTTCGGTCAAGTGCTTGTGCGTGCTCGCATGTTCTTTTGCAAAAAACACCCACACTTTTTATTTAATCACGCATATATCCTTAGTTGCGAAAAAAGGACCTGCAAGAAAAAAAACGTACACAAATTACATATGCGGGGAAGTACCACATTTGGGGCAGGTGTGATGGATCAGTACCATTATTCAGTTTTTTTGCATGTCAGTACCATGTCTGGGGCAGTCTATTGCATATTGGTCTAAACCTTGTATAACGGTGTATTGACGTTGTATCTGACCGTTGGGGCCTGCCCAGAAAGTATGTTTGTCCATGAAAAAAAACTCATTCATGAGACCTCGAATTCCCACGTTACAGCCTGCATTATGCCAGCAGGTCCCACCCCCAATTTCTTGAGTCACCCTTATCTAGAAAAAGGACGAGTCTATCTAGATCATAGGATCACTGTATTCAGAGGTCAATTCTCTTTCTTTGACCTCCCACCGTTCACGACATCCCTTGCTTCTCACAAGAACGGCTCCTCGGTGGAGGAGTAGAAGCGCTGGTCCCCTTCGGTCAAGTGCTTGTGCGTGCTCGCATGTTCTTTTGCAAAAAACACCCACACTTTTTATTTAATCACGCATATATCCTTAGTTGCGAAAAAAGGACCTGCAAGAAAAAAAACGTACACAAATTACATATGCGCGGGCTCGCCAGGCGTGGTTCGAACCCGAGCCTGGGGTTACACAGTGCAAACGCGACGACCGCTACGCTAGTGCATGTTCGACTGAACTATTGGCAATTATTTGTTTTATAGAAGGACTTTTGACGTTCCGCTTTTTCAGGTGCTATTCTTTCATTATTATTTTTATTATCCGCAGCAAGGCGCATTGTCCGGGTGCGCATTGTCCTGCTGTTTTTTTTATTATCCATAATATTCTTTCAGTATTTTCTAGTTGCTATTCTTTCATTATTTTCTCTAAACATTGATGGCGAAACATATATACTCCCTCCGCCCCACAATATAAGAGTGTTTTTAACACTAGTGTGGTGTCAAAAACGCTCTTATATTATGAAATGGAGGGAGTAGTTTATTTCATTTTTTTTACCATCATTAATACAAGATATGAAGTACGGTTTATTAAAAACTATACTTTACCTCTCCATTTGCTTTGGATTTTTCATTGTAAACATCGGTAGAAAATTTAGAGAAACTCACAGGAAGCTATATTTTCCAAATGCAAGAGGTACTATTTCTATGTTGGCTGAGTACTATTGATAAATAAATTTGCATAAAAAAAGATATATACTCGATCAATCCACAGTGGGTAGATGCACTATATGCAAAGCTGGGTCCATGTATACATTTTTGTAGAGCCTTGCGATGTGCAAGTCGCATCATTAAGAATTACAATTTCTAAAGCGGCAGAAAACAGAATTTTGTTTGACATATAATTTCTTATTTATTTCTGCATGCACGGTATTAGCTATCGAGTATTTCAAGCTTTTATGTCGTATTTCCTCCTTCCTTCATTCTTTTTAGATAAAACATTTTGTCTATCTCAGGTGCTAATTTTATACAGTGAATTTTTTTAATATACAATGAACTTTTTTTTGCATTATAACGTTCATCGTCTAACTAAAAAAATAGATACACCTGAAGAAATATTCGGTATGTATACGATGTTCGGCGCAAAGATCTTATTATTATAAACTTGTATATATGATAAACTTTTAACATATAATGTGTATTAGTTTTTCAATATACGATACGCACATTGCGTACGGGCAAAGAATAACCACGATTTGCAAAAACATAAAAGAAATCCGAAAAAAAACAAATACAATAAAACGGAACGTCCAGGATAATAATATTACAAAGGAAGATTGCCTTAACTATCACTGTTAGAGTACATGGCGTAGTGGCCGTCGCGTTCACACTGTGTGCGCCCCATCTCGAGCTCGAATCCCGCCCTCGCTGAATTACTTTTTGTACGTTTTTTTCTGCCAGGTCCTTTTTTTCGGAACTAAGGGATATATACGCGATTAAATAAAAAGTGTGAGTGTTTTTTTGCAAAAGAACATGCCACGTCATCCCCTGACAGGCAGGCCCCAATGGTCAGATACGGCGTCAACACACTGTCATGCACGGTTTAGACCAATATGTAACAGGCTGCCCTAGACATGGTACTGACATGCAAAAAAAACCGAATAATGGTACTGATTTGTCACGCCTGCCCTAAATGTGATATTTCCCTGCAATTAACTCTATTTTTTAAGCAGATTTTGTAATTTCGTCTTTTTTGTAGAGAGCTTCTCGAATGTTATTTGACCACCAAATTTTTTAAGCCCCATAACATTTGTTGATGATCATTCCTATAAAGTTTCAGAATTTTTTGAATTTTTTGCTATGTTTTCTTGTATGGGTGTACCGTGGGTGCACCGAAGATGGGTGCAGCCACTACTTTCTTTTACAATATATATATATTATCACAATTTAGCAACTGGAACTGACCCTACATAGCTAACTACTCCTTCCGTCCACGAATAAGTGTACATTTAACTTTTGTTCTAAATCAACATTTTAAAATTTTGACCAACTTTATAAAAAATAGTAGTAACATATATGACATCAAATTGGTATATTATCAAAGTACATTTTAAAATAGATCTAGTGATACTAATTTAGTACCATAAATGCTTTTACTTTTCCTTTGAAAGTTGGTCAAAATTTTAAAATTTTGACTTAAGACAAAAGCTAGATGTACACTTATTCGGCGACGGAGAGAGTATGATTGTCGAAGAATTTTACCCACTTTTACAAAATACTCATATTATCACAGTTTAGCAACTGGAACTGAGCCTCATAGCTAATTCAAACTATCAAAGAATTTCTTGATGAAGCACCACAAATATCGGCTCCACCTTGGTTCATCTTTATAATTTTTAATTGATTATCACAGATGCCTCTTTACAGAGTCAAGAGCTACCCCTCTTGCAAAAAGAAGGCACAAATTAAATCGCAGATCAAGAGCTGTTTTATAGGTAATTTAATGATCATGAAAAGTCTAAATTATCCTCGGGAGATTGACTAAGTTACCCTACACTGTGAATAGACATATCTGTTTGGTACTCCGCCTTATGGTTTCGGAGCACGAGGTACCCTAAAATAGATCTAGATCAATGGCCCTCAAGGGAAATTCATTCTATATAGATCACCGCATTTTTTTAATATTTGATTTATTGAGTAGTTTGCACGATTGTAGTGCACATTATTGTTCCAAGTGGCAAAGAAAAACCACCTCAAAAGGATCATTTCCTTGAATTTTAGAAGTTAGGTGCATAATATATTCCTATTCGCAAAAAGGGTGCATAATATATACCTAATTTTGTAGTTCAGGGTAAAGTAAACACAACACCAAAATACTGATATGACTATCATATACCCCTTCAGTTCCTCGGTTCCTCAACTGATGACATTTTAGATATTGACATGGTCTATAATGTGATCAATAGGTTTGTAGGTGCATATTAGCAAAAACTATTTCTTTTAGAAAAGAAAAAATGACATATATTAAGGCCAACCAACCTTTACATGACCGTTCTTAAAAAATAAAAATTACACACAGGTTCTTGGAGAAATTGACGCCCTCTTTGTCTGGATCGCAAATTCCTCATCCGAGCCATGGAAATGGCGTTGATATAATGACTGGGAAGTCGTTGCACCGAGCAAGAAGGCGCCGACAATAGTGGTCAAAGTAATAGATCGCTGCACGGGAGAAGAATGTGTTGAAATATGGGTCATTGCACCGAGCAAGAAGGCCCATCCAACAATTTTAGAGAAATCTCTAAGGGCCTATGTAGGTGTCATGACAAGGGATGTAGTGGGAAGTTTAGTACCATCCCGCTAGTGGAGTACGAGTTTGACCTCCTTATAAGGGATTCTCTTTCAGATGCTATTGAAACTTGAGAAGAGAAATGGTTCCCGCGCGCTCATCTTCTGTCGCCCACCTCGTGTCACGTGAATGTGAATGAGTCGAGCTCAGACCTATGCCATGCATGCATTTATTTTTGCCGGTCTGAAATGGAGAGTATGCAACAGACGCGCCCCAAATCTGAGACGTCGGATCATGGGTTGTCACCGACTCAGATGTGGGTCCAGCCCACATCCTCCTACCTAACCGCGCCTATATACTGGAGGCCTCGGCAACTCTAGTCACCACCAGAAGAATAGATCGCATCTGCTCTATCTCCACGCGCACCACAGTCGTTCCTCTCGCTGCTGCTGTCATCGATGATCCCATCCTGTCAACCGCGTGCACGATTAACAGGAGAGCAGGTCTCCGAAACCCCGCCCCTTGAGATCTTGTATGGGAGAGGGGCGATTAGGTTTTTGGGGGAGTGTTTCCTAGGTGACTGCTCACCACCGTTCATCTACTTACACTACATCATCCACATTCACGTTGCCTTCATCACCACCATGGGCACCGAAGCTGACAGACTCGCCGCCGAGAAGAAGGCCGCCAAGGACACCGTTGTTGCCGCCGCCGCGGCTTCGGCCCAGCCTACTAGAAGGTATAACTCGCTTATTCCACTCCTGATTATTTTCGTGTTAACCATACTACGTTATACGTAGATGTGGCTGTTGTTTGCGTAATATGTGCAGAACCGGGCTATAGCACCGGTTCGTAAGGCCCTTTAGTGTCGGTTCGGTAACCGGCACTAAAGTGTGGGGACTAAAGGCCCCCCTTTAGTACCGGTTCCACACGAACCGACGCTAAAGGGCAACCACGTGGCACGAGCTAGCTCCGGGGGCGCGTAGGACATTAGTACCGGTTGGTAACACCAACCGGTACTAAATGTTTGGGTCTGTTTTGGTTTTATTTTTTATTTTTACTTTAATTTTGTGTTTTCAATTTAATTTAGTGATTGTTTTATATTATAATGAGTTGTTAAATCATTAGGTGAAAGTACCGCAAATTAGTTTGACTGGATGCATGTGGATCCTAGGTAAGTCATCAAGTATATGCCATATCCATGTTATATATACTTGATCACCTAATTAAGTGATTGAGGTAATATGGATATGGCATATACTTGATCACTTAGCTAGAATCCATCCAGAATCTGCGGTTTCTTTCATAAATGATATAATAACTCATCATCATCATCATCATCATCATCATATAAATATAAAAACTCTTGCATCATATATATCATCACCAACAACAGTTTTAATAGCTAGCTAAAAATCATCATATAATAGTCGTCTCATTACCACTACTTAATCATCATATAGTCATTACCGCTATCTAATCACCACCAACACTAGCTTAAAGAAGAAACATTCACTTTTACCAGAAGCAAAGATATCATCAAGTTCAATATGGTAATGATATTATAAGCGTTCCTAACACCACAAAAGCAAATCACTCTTTGAGATTAAGTTCAGGACGAAGAACACGGACATGAGAGGACAAGTACTAAGATCATGAACTAGCTAATCACTCCTGCTGCTCTCTCTCAGGTGAAATAGCATAGAACATGTATAACTTTCCTGGTTCATCATATTGGAGCATGCAGATGAACCTGTTTCCTAATCGTGGGTTGCGCTTCTGATTGCTTCCCCCTAGTACTTCTCTGCGATTGTTCACAATTTTGCTCCAGTCTTTTACTATTAAGCATTCCTCGCTATTAGAAAACCTGAATGCACTAAAGTTCATCGTAGGATATCTTGGCCGTAAGCTAACAATATTCATGGTAACTTTAGTCTCGATCCAATCAGGCACAACATTCATCGGGAGTCCCTGTTGAAGAACATCGTATAATAGCATACTTAGCAATGAAGTTTAGCTTAAAAAAATAATGTATGCAAAAGATGCACTGAGGAGAAATAGTAGAAATCTTACCATCTTTCCTAAATATATGTGACCATAGTTCAGTATGAACACTATTGGTCGCACGTTTTGAGTACTAACATTTGTAAGTGCAGGAAAAAAATTTGTCTTGACAGCATCAAGATCCTCAAGCCATGAAACATAATGACTTGTCTGCTCGCAGTTTAGTTCAGCCCCGGGACAGTGGACGGTCCTGTCTACCAAGCGTCGGACATGTTTGCTTGATTGGAAATAAGCTGTCAATATAAATTACTTGTCAACTATTTTTGAATAAACAATATCGAAGACATAAATATGGTTGAGAAACTCACATAATGGTAGAAATGGAGGCGTCTGCACATCGACCCAGATGTCTCTATTACCTTCAATATCATCTTCCGGACGAATATCAAAGGTGATAACCATATCAGGCTCAAATGCATAAGCCTTGCATAGTGCTTGCCAAGTTTTGCATTCAAAATAGGTGTATGTGTCTGCATTGTATAATTTGACGTTGAAGGTATAACCATGCTCGGTCTTCAAGTAAACTTTTTTTACCTCCATAGTTTTGTTAGGACTGAAACTTATCTTATCCAAGATAAAAATTCTTGCATGGCAGGGGATACGCTAGTAGAATAGTGAAAAATTAAAATTAAAAGTTGAAGCAAATGAAGCATAAGTCATGCTTAATTACGAAAAAAGACTTGTCGTTCTGACTTACTGTATCCACTTCGAAGTTCTCATCCAGCTTGATGCTGAAGCGCCTATCATCAACTAGAAAATTTCTGCCGCGCTGGTCTTCGCAGTATTCGCACATAATGTAATCATGTTCGTCGTCAGACGACATTCCTATGTTCATAGGTGAAACATTAAACACTTATTAGTTCTATTAATTCAACTAATTCAATTAAGCACTTACGAAAAATATACCTAAATAAAGTAGCTCAACTAATTCAACTAACTGGTTCAACTAATTCAACTAAACTAGTTATATTAATTTTCTTACTAAAAATAAGGTAGCTAGTTCTATATAGTAAAATGTTAATTAGATGATCAAATCTCTATATAATAAAGTAGGTAGTTCTATATAGTAATATTTCGATTAGATCATCAAATCTCATATACCTAAATTTTCTAACTAAAAATAAACTAGTTCTATTAATTCAACTAAGAATTTACTAAAAATATAAGGTAGCTAGTTCTATATAGTAAAATGTTAATTAGATGATCAAATCTCTATATAATAAAGTAGGTAGTTCTATATAGTAATATTTTAATTAGATCATCAAATCTCATATACCTAAATTTTCTTACTAAAAATAAACTAGTTCTATTAATTCAACAAATTCAACTAAGAATTTACTAAAAATAAACTAGTTCTATTAATTTTCTTACTAAAATATATAAAGTAGCTATATATAGTAATATTTTAATTAGATCATCAAATCTCATATACCTAAATTTTCTTACTAAAAATAAACTAGTTCTATTAATTCAAATAGTTCAGCTAAGCATTTACTAAAAATAAACTAGTTATATTAATTCAACTAGTTCAAATAATCTCATATACCTAAATTTTCTTACTAAAAATAAACTTGTTCTATTAATTTTCATTATAAAAATAAACTAGTTATATTAATTCAACTAGTTCAAATCTCATATATATACCTAATTAATATCTAGCTAATTCATCTAAAATTGACATTAATATTTAACATCTTTTCCATATAATTCATCTAACATTTTTATCTACGTAATTTATCTAACATTAATCTAAACAATAGAAAACAGTAAATAAGTAAAAACAATGTGTATGTGTGCGTATGTGTGTGTGCGTGTACGAGCAGGGGGCGGCGGTGTACGGGCGGCGGCATGAGACGGCGATGCGACGGGGACGGCGCGACGACGAGCGGCGGGCCGGGGGCGACGGCGCGATCGAGACAGCGACGTAGTACGGGGCGGTGGCGACGGGCGGCGACGACGGTGACGGCGACGACGGGCGGCGGGGGCGACGGCGGTGACGGCGACGGCGCGCGGCGGGGGCGGCGAGGGCGGCAGGGCCGGCGCGCGATGGGCGACGGCGCGGCGGCGGCGGTGATGTCGCGCGAAGAAGTTGGAGAAGAAGTGGTGGTCGATGAAACTGAATTTTTTGTAAGTGCCATATATATAGGAGGGGCCTTTAGTACCGGTTGGAGCCACCAACCGGTACTAAAGGCCAATTTTCGCCAGGCCAAGGGGCGGGAAGCGGACCCCTTTAGTACCGATTCGTGCCACGAACCGGTACTAAAGACCCACTCATTAGTACCGGTTGGAGCCACCAACCGGTACTAATGGTTGTGCGCTGCCACCGATGGTGCACAATGTTTAGTCCCACCTCGCCGAGCGAAGGGCAGCCGCACTGGTTTATAAACCCAACCGCAGCTGCTCATTCGAACTTCTCTATATAGCAGGCTTCTGGGCCTAACTATGGTGCGCTGCCCTGTGAGCCTGCTGGCCCTTCTGGGCCTGAATATGCACACCCTAGGTCTGGCAGGCCCACTGGGCAGCGCCCCAACAAATTTTTTATATAGTTTTTTATTTTCTGCATTATTTATTTTCTTCTATTTATTTTTGAGTAATTTTTTATATAGTTTTTTTTCTTTTCTGCATTATTTATTTTCTTCTATTTATTTTTGAGTAATTTTTTATATAGTTTTTTATTTTCTGCTTTATTTATTTTCTTCTATTTATTTCCGAGTAGTTTTTTTTTCTGTATTTAGTTTCTTTGTGACCCTCTCTACTCTTTCGCACATGCTATGCGGGTGAAATGATGATACCATGGCAAGTTTCAACATTTTCAGAGTTCATTTTGTAGTGATTTTCAATTTCACGGTCATTTAGCTCTCTAAACAATTCGATAAATGACTGAAAAACAACAAATGATGTCACAACGTGTTGGAAATTGATGACATCGCTTTGAATGTTGCATAATGAACGCAAAAGAAGTCAGGATTTCAAATAAGTATAAAAACATTAAAGTGTCCGTGTAACAGATGAGTTCTCGTCCGAAACCCTGATACTCCGAAAGAGATGGTCCAGTTTGTACACGAAGTGCGTCCAGTTTTTGTCGTGACCCTCTCTACTCTTTCGCACATGCTATACGGGTGAAATGATGATACCATGGCAAGTTTCAACATTTTCAGAGTTCATTTTGTAGTGATTTTCAATTTCACGGTCATTTAGCTCTCTAAACAATTCGGTAAATGACTGAAAAACAGCAAATGATGTCAGAACGTGTTGGAAATTGATGACGTCGCTTTGAATGCTGCATACTGAACGCAAAAGAAGTCGGGATTTCAAATAAGTATAAAAAACATTGAAGTTCCTGTGTAATAGATGAGATCTCGTCCGAAACCCTGATACTCCGAAAGAGATTATCCAGTTTGTACACGAAGTGCGTCCAGTTTTTGCCGTGACCCTCTCTACTCTTTCGCACATGCTATGCGGGTGAAATGATGATACCATGGCAAGTTTCAACATTTTCAGAGTTCATTTTGTAGTGATTTTCAATTTTACGGTCATTTAGCTCTCTAAACAATTCGGTAAATGACTGAAAAACAGCAAATGATGTCAAAACATGTTGGAAATTGATGACGTTGCTTTGAATGATGCATACTGAACGCAAAAAAGTCAGGATTTCAAATAATTTTAAAAAACATTGAAGTGCCTGTGTAACAGATGAGTTCTCGTCCGAAACCCTGATACTCTGAAAGACATTGTCCAGTTTGTACACGAAGTACGTCCAGTTTTTGCCGTGACCCTCTCTACTCTTTCGCACATGCTATGCGGGTGAAATGATGATACCATGCCAAGTTTCAACATTTTCAGAGTTCATTTTGTAGTGATTTTCAATTTCACGGTCATTTAGCTCTCTAAACAATTCGGTAAATGACTGAAAAACAGTAAATGATGTCAGAACGTGTTGGAAATTGATGACGTTGCTTTGAATGCTGCATACTGAACGCAAAAAAGTCGGGATTTCAAATAAGTTTAAAAAACATTGAAGTGCCCGTGTAACAGATGAGTTCTCATCCGAAACCCTGATACCCCGAAAGACATTGTCCAGTTTGTACACGAAGTGCGTCCAGTTTTTGCCGTGACCCTCTCTACTCTTTCGCACATGATATGCGGGTGAAATGATGATACCATGGCAAGTTTCAATATTTTTAGAGTTCATTTTGTAGTGATTTTCAATTTCACGGTCATTTAGCTTTCTAAACAATTCGGTAAATGACTGAAAAAGAACAAATGATGTCAGAACATGTTGGAAATTGATGACGTCGCTTTGAATGATGCATACTGAATGCAAAAAAAATCTGGAGATCAAATAAGTTTAAAAAACATTGAAGTGCCCGTGTAACAGATGAGTTCTCGTCTGAAACCCTGATACTCCGAAAGACATTGTCCAGTTTGTACACGAAGTGCGTCCAGTTTTTGCCGTGACCCTCTCTACTCTTTCGCACATGCTATGTGGGTGAAATGATGATACATTGCAAGTTTCAACATTTTCAGAGTTCATTTTGTAGTGATTTTCAATTTCACGGTCATTTAGCTCTCTAAACAATTCGGTAAATAACTGAAAAACAACAAATTATGTCAGAACATGTTGGAAATTGATGACGTCGCTTTGAATGCTGCATACTGATCACAAGAAGTCCGGAGTTCAAATAAGTTATTAAAAATAAAAAAGAGGTGCAATGCTGATTAATTAGCTTCAAGCCTTTTGGAATAGTGTAGACTGCATTGCACATAGCTCCGTGCAATCTATGCTATTCCGAAAGGCTTGAAGCTCAGCAACGTGCAGGTGAGCATTGCGCCTCTCCTTCATCGTCTCTGCACTCACGGCTTATAAACCGCTCATACTGCCTCTCTCTTGGCGAGGTGGGACTAAAAATCAGCTTACTAAGAAACTCTAGTACCGGTTCATGCCATGAACCAGTACTAAAGGTCTTCGTGGGGGCTCCAGCCTGACCACAGCCTGACACAGCCTCATTAGTACCGGTTCATGGCATGAACCGGTACTAAAGGTTTCCCACGAACCGGTACTAATGATGTTTGCCCGCCTAGCCGTTGGAACCGGCACTAATGGACACATTAGTGCCGGCTCAAATTCAAACCGGCACTAATGTGCTTCACATTTGATCCTTTTTCTACTAGTTTTACGTAATCGAATATCAGTATATATTCAATAATTTCAATGCCATGCTCATGATTATTTCCTGGATTAAATTAATAAAAAAAATGCTAATATAGTCAACATAATGTGACAAATAGTGCTGGGCGTACACCCTTGCAAAAAACTAGGATCTGGTTAGCTGGGAGACCTAACCTCACCGGCTCCTGACAAAACTAAAGCTCACCATACTTTGTCAGTTATATGAAGCCGGAGGACAAATGCAGGATATGCCACCATCCACTCTGCTAGGGGATGCCTTCGAATACCACCTTTAAAACACGAAGACACAACCAGATTCGACCAAACGACTCCCCATTGGCCTCTTCGCCGTTGACGAGCTCGACTAAGGGTTAGGCGAACTTTATTCCTGACCTGCACAATGCCACTTCTCCTCCCCTCTACCTGTAGATCGTTGCTTTCTTCCTTCTATGTTAGCTCTGCCAATGGGAGAGTGCAGGGAGGCTTGATCTACCAGTGGATACACTAGTGCAGAACCGGGCAATAGCACCGGTTCGTAAGGCCCTTTAGTGTCGGTTCGGTAATCGGCACTAAAGTGTGGGCACTAAAGGCCCCCCCATTAGTACCGGTTCAGCACGAACCGGTGCTAAAGGGCAACCACGTGGCACGAGTCAGCTCCGGGGGCAGGCAGCCCTTTAGTACCGGTTGGTGACACCAACCGGTATTAAAAGGTTGGCGGGTTTTGGGTTTATGATTTCTTTTTCATTTAATTTTGTGTTTTCCATTTAATTCTTTTTCGTTTGCTGCTATTTTACGATACTACATATTGTACACGTTATGCATATATATATAAATAGATTTTCTAGTAGAACCGATTATATATATATATATCATCGAATGTCTCACAACCACCCTTAATTAATTCACACATATATACACAAATGTATATATATATATATACAATTAGCTAGCTATATACAATTTCTCCTAATTGGTGCCTTCGGAGCCAGTGGCATTAGCCTAATTGGTGCCTTCGGAGCACGATGACAATTGGAAGTGGTTCATGGGGACGGTAGCGGGTAATAGTATTCTCCTTTGGGATCTATGACCTGGTCGAGCAAAAATCCCGCTATTTCCTCTTGAATTGCTTCTATGCGCTCCTTTGCTAGGAGCTGCTCCCGCACCTCTTTGAACTGTTAAGAAGAAGATCAATATGCATGTGTATTAGTTGTGTGACTAGATATCGATAATGGTATAAAAATTATGAATAGTGTTCTGACAAACGTACCCACTCTTGTCTTTGAGATCTGCTCCTTTCGAATGCCATCATGCGAATGTTCTCGCAAACGTAGTATGCACACATATTATTCCCCGACGCCTGCTTCAGGGCCTTTAAGAGAATGGAATTTGATCAGATAATAATTAATCAAGCATGATAATTAAAGAGATGGCAGCTAGCTAGCTAGTACTACTTAATTACTTACCTTGGGTCGATACCATTTCAGCTTTCGTTTACATTGGCCTGGAGTGACGCTGATGAACTTTGCCCAAGCCCTGCCTGCCGAGAAAGAAAATGAATAAAGGGGTTATTAAATAGTTCATATCAGGAATTGACGAACTAAATAGGTCGAGATATAGTTAATAATGATTGAAATTACCTGTTGACTATCCCAAACAAGATGGTGTAGTCACTTGCTTTTTTAAGTAGTGAGTCCAGTATTTTAACTGTTTCTTCATCAACTTTAATGATTAACAAGATCCAGTGAAATCTGCATGCACACACGTTTGCATGTCTTAATTAAGCGGGCATATGTAAGCAAAAACATGTAGTTAGCTAGTAGGCTAAACAGAATTTGTAGTACAAGATAGTGTGACTCACTCGAAGTTGTAAGGAAGTAGTATATCTTCATTGGTATTGAGGCGCTTGAAGAACTCTAGCATGCTTTCCTCTACACTTTTTTCATAATATGGATCTAATTTCCATGTGTATTCATTAATGCTATTTGGGTCAATGAACCCAATGCCATAGCGTCCACCTTTTTTCATTTCATAAATCTTCATCCTGCATAATACCACAGAAAAGAATATAGTGAGGATAATTACAGGTAATGATTGATCAAAATGATCACTACAACTAGCTTGAGACTTAAATTACAGAAAGAAATCACTTACAGACAATAGCAACTGACGATAGATTTGTCGAGTGCGTCTTGATTGTATAACTGAAATAGTTTTGAATACTCAACAGACACAACTTTCTCATGGTAGTAATGATCCTTCTTGACATTCACCATGAGGGACTCTCGATTGGAAATCTTGGTAATGTCCATGTACCATTGATGCAATTCATACATTCTCGTTGGGAGCTACTTGACCTCGTCTGGCTCGACCAAAGGTTGGCCCCAGACTTCCGTTTTATTTCCTCCTCTCTAAGCTGAGACATGGGCTCGATGTCGAGGAGTTGTCCAATAGTGATCATGAGCCTTTCAGCCTGCTCAATATGCTCCTCAGTTATTACCACATCGCCTAGCCCGGGAATGTTAACGGTTTGCCCACAATAATATTGGGCGTGCGTACTCTCATGTGTTGTTGGCACAACAAGAGGGGGGTTGATTGCGCCGCCTGTTCTCCCAGCTTGGGAACGGTTTTACCGCTCCTTTTGCCAGCTGATTTGCTCGAGCTCGAGCTCGCCTCTTTCTATAGACGTGCTCGATTTAACTTCCTGAGGTGGCGCTCATAGTCAGTGTCAACAGGCTTGGGAGCTGGTGGTCTAGCCATACGAATGAAGTGGTCAATCTTTTCCTCAGGCACTTTCTCCCTTGGCGGCGGTGGCGGTTTCGATGCAAAATGGGCTTCCACCTCGGCCTTCGATATGGCTACGTTTTCCTCCTCAGACTTGTCGTAAGGCCTCTGCGGAAGAGGCGCGAGGCTGCTTGGACCATATTGAAATCGCTTGCCTCCGCTTGTACCTCCAGTACTACCTCGACTTGTACCGCTACGGACCATAGCTGAGGCGGCTCTCTTCCGTGATTGCTGAGGCGGCGAAGATGGATGACGTGGCTGAGTTGGAGGAGGAGTGGCCTGAAGCTATGCCGGACTTGGAGGAGGAGTGGCCTGACGCTTTGCCGGACTTGGAGGAGGAGGAGTGGCCTGAAGCTGTGCCGGACTTGGAGGAGGAGTGGCCTGACGCGTTGGCGGACTTGGAGGAGCGGGAGTCTGCTGACTCGGTGGCGGACTTCGACGAGGAGTCGGATGACGCGGTGTCGGTGGCCTTCGAAAGATGATGCAATCCTTTATCCATAGGATGATACGATGGTTGGCCTCTCCCAGTGTGTGCTCCTCGTCACCTCCAGGAATGTCAAGCTCTAGCCCCGAATATTGGTCCACCACCTTATCAACCAAGACACGAGCATAGCCCGCTAGAATTGGGTTGCAATGGAAGGTTGCCTCAGGGGGATTTGTAAAAGCAATGGCGTCCGCCACCTTCATGGATATGTTCTTCATTTTGAAGTGTAGCTTGCAGTTAGTGTTCTCCATGATGTCATCCACTGGGTAGCTATCCAGCAATGTGTCGCCCGGGGCGGAACCCACGCTGCTTCTCGGCATGGATGGGATGGTGCTTGAAAGTGCGTTATATCGACTAGAGGGGGGGTGAATAGGCGATTTTTATGAAAGTCTTCAAAACGTGAGAGTTATGAAGACAAACAACGAAGATTAAGCCTTTTACTATGCAGCGGAAGTTAGATTACACTAGGTCAACCATGGTCATGTATTCAGTAGAGTGAAAGCACAATGACAAACAACTGCAGTGTAATAAGGATCAGGTAGGAAGAAGTTATGAAGCCAAACAGTTCATACATTCACGTTGTGAAGACAAAAGATAAAGCAAGCAAGCAATGGCTTCACAATATGTAACAGTAAGAAAAGGAAATGAAGATGAAACCAGTGACTCGTTGAAGACAATGATATGTTGGACCAGTTCCAGTTGCTGTGACAACTGTACGTCTGGTTGTAGAGGCTAGGTATTTAAACCTTTGGACACACAGTCCCGGACACCCAGTCCTGAACATACAGTCCAGGACACCAAGTCCTCACCGTATTCTCCTTGAGCTAAGGTCACTTAGTCCTCGCCCAATCACTCCGGTAAGTCTTCAAGGTAGACTCCCAAAACCTTCACTAACTTCGTTCACTGGCAATCCACAATGTCTCTTGGATGCTCTGAACGCGACGCCTAACCGTCTGAAGGATTCACAGTCCTCAAGTGTAATAAGTCTTCAGATCACACAGACAAGAAGACTTAAGTGATGCCCAATTTACTCTGGCTCTGGGTGGTTAGGGCTTTTCTCCTCACTAGGAATTTTCTCTCAAAGGCTTCGAGGTGGGTTGCTCTCAAACGACAAAAGCCGTGCACTGAAATCTGAGCAGCCAACCGTTTATGGTTGTGGGGGTGGGCTATTTATAGCCACTTGGCAACCCGACCTGATTTGTCCGAAATGACCCTGGGTCACTAAGGAACTGACACATGTCTCAACGGTCAGATTTCAAACTCTCATGGCAACTTTGCTTGGGCTACAGGCAAAGCTGACTTGTCCGGCTCTGGACAAGATTCGCTCTCATTGTCTTCACTCGAAGACATAGGTTTTTTATTTAGGCATCACTTTAGTCATTCTGACTGGTTCTCCTGGACCCCACTTAACAGTACGGTGGTTCCTATGACTCAACACAAAAGAAGAAGAACTACGAAAGATCTAAGTCTTCGAGCTCCATAGGCTTCATAACGTGTCTTCTTCTGTCATAGTCTTCAATGTGAATAACTTCATAAACCACCTTTGTCTTTAATGTCTTCATTCAATTTTAGGGGTCATCTCTGGTAGTAAAACCGAATCAATGAGGGACTTCTACCTGTGTTTTCCTGCAATTCTCACAAACACATTAGTCCCTCAACTAGGTTTGTCGTCAATACTCCAAAACCAACTAGGGGTGGCACTAGATGCACTTACAATCTCCCCTTTTTGGTGATTGATGACAAACTAGTTGAAGTTTTCAACGGGGAATATAATGTGTGAAGTTTGTAAAGGATAGGGAATTGTCTTCATAAGTTGCAAAGGCTCCCCCTGAAGATGTGCATATAAGTTAATTTGCTTTTGGGATGCAAATGCACATGGCAGGTTGTACTTGGGGAGATCCTCTTCAGTTTATGATGACAATCCACTATGCATGTGAAAGTATATGAAGATAATGACATGCATAATGGAAAATGGACGTCTGCAGAATGAGATAAGTGCGGAATTTATCGTCGCACATGCGGAATTTATCTTCGCAAACAGAGTGGCAAACAAGTAGCAGACGACCATCGAGTTTTAGTGTTTACAACTCAAAGAACCAAATGAAGAAAAGACAAGAGTTGTAAACACGAAGCAAAATATGACAAAACTTAAGGCACCCGCCCATATTGACCCGCTTGAAGACTATAAACATCATACGCTTCTCCCCCTTTTGTCAGTAATGACCAAAAAGGTTTGAAGACATAGAGTTTGCTATGCGTTCCCAGGCGCAGCAGGGTCGGTGGAGTTGTTTGGCGGTGCAGAGCTGGGATGTGCTGAAGCAGATGTTGGTGATGTAGCATCGTCGTCTTCATCAATGATCCTTGCAGCAACTGTGGCAGCAGATGAAGAGAACTCAGAGTCTTCTAGTGATGGTGTGTTGCGCATCACAGCCCTTCTAGGAGGTGTGGTGTCAAACTTGAAACGCTCTGTGAAGCCATCCTCTTCAAGTTCAACTTCAGTACATATCATTGAGAGCCCTTTCCATGTACGACGGCAGGTTTCGTGTGTAACGAAGGCATTCTTGGTGGCAAGGTTTCGAAGACGATTGACATCCACCAAGAGGCTCTTCATCTGACGTTTTAGCCAGTCATGATGCCTATCTTGCTTTTGGTGAAGGGCCATAAGAAGCTCTCGGTCAGTGAGGACACGAGCATGCTTCTTGGGTCTTGGAGCATTTGTGCTGTCTGTGGCTTCAGTAGATGCTGGTGCACGTGTAGTGCCAGCCAACGGATATACCCTGGATATGGCTTCAACACCTTCAACATTCTGCGTGAAGCTCTGGTGTTCTGCATTTTGAAGACTTATCGGTTGCTTGGCAGGCTCAGGGTATATTGCTTCAGCAGAGATATCCACATCTGGCAAGAAGATCCGATGGTTTCGGGCAGACGGCTGATATGAGATCGCAGAGTGCAGTTTGATTAGCCTCATCACCCAAGGAGCATAGAACTTCAAACCAAATAATTCTGAGCCTGACGCTGCAAGTTGGCGTATGAAGAGATCCTGTGTGTTGAAGCATTTGCCATGCATGATATAGAATATGAGAGTCTTCATTGCACCCTCAATCTTGGCATGTGGTGAGTGTCCCTTAATGGGCCAGAGAGTCCGCCGGATGATGTGATATATGGTTCTGGGCAGGTACTCTAGGTCTTCAACGAAGAACTCAGTTGGATAGGGTGCATCCTGAGGCAATGGCTTCATCATGGAGAGCATCTGACTCATATTGGGTTCAGGCCTCTGGAATATGCTCTCAATAGCTTCAGAATGTAGTTGAAAGCCTTCCTCGAAGAATTCGCCTGGAGTTGGCAGGCCGGTGAGCTCAATGATATCAAATGCATTGGCTTCATGATGGACGTTGCCGGTCATCCACTCCAGGACCCAAGTCTTCGGATCTTGGTTGTATCCTTTTATATGGAGAGTGGCATAGAACTGAAGCAGAAGCTCTTCATTCCAGTGCTCTTCATCAGTCACAAATGGCAGCAGACCCACTTGCTTGAAACAATCCAAAGCTTCCTCAAGACATGGCAGACCAGCAATTGCTTCAACCTCAAGGCGCTTGTGTGGAAAGATGCGACCTTGGTTGTATAAGATGCATGAATAATAGCTGCGCTGAGAATAGCTCCAGAACCTGTCTGATACAATCCTTTCCCTTGAATAGGGGTTCTTGGAGCTATTGAAAAATGTATTGTCTGCCTTGAAGCTGTTAATATCAAAGGAGCCAGGTGCTGATGCAGGACCTGGAAACCTTGGAAGCCGTGGGACTGGCTTCTGGACATGAGGCCTGTGCTCAATGTGATAATCAAACTGTGGACCTGCAGCAGACTCAGGAACAGAAGCGTCTGGCTCAGTAGCTTCGCTGTCCGCTGAAGCATTTGGTGGGGCGAGCTCCACATTGGCTTCAGTCTTTGTGGTGGCAGCCGCAACATTTTCTTCCTCCGCTCGTGTAGTTGGAGGGACAACCTCTGGCACATTCTCCTGGAGAACTGCATCTTGATGGAGCGGGGGAGTGGGTTCTGGTGGAGCTTCTTCATTGTCTTCGGCTGATGCAGCCGGAATTTCTGCAGTATGGACTTGAGGCCGTGGACCTTTGCGAAGCCTACGGAACGCAGACGATGCTTGTGGGGTCGGAGTGGGCCGAACCTCAAAGTCTTCTTCCTCCTGAGGGCGATCCTCCCATGACTCATCTTGTGCCATTGGCGTCAGAGGACGACCAATACTGATGAGTTCGCTTGTTTCAAGCTGAGGAAGGGCTGCATCATCTTGCATATTGTCCTGATGACCAATGTCTTCAGCAGCTATTAGGTCGGCTGCTGGAATATCTTCAGCGTCAGGAGCCTCTGTGGGAGTAGGCTCATGAACTGTCAGTCGTCTTTCTGCATTGGGGTGAATGACAGAAAGGGGTTCAACCATCAAGGGCTCTGTGGGAGCAGCCCTAGATTTCTTGGTCTTGCGCTTCTTTTTGCTGGGGGCAGTAGGAGAGGCTTCAGAGCTCTTCCTTTTTCTGGCTTCAGCCTCTGCATTCCGTGTCTTCTTAAGCTCAGAAGCGGTTGACCGGCTCTTTGGCTTCGAGCCAGTCGTGGCGGTTGGGAATACAATCGGAACAGCTTCTTGTCTTGATGCCTCTGGTTCATTCACAGCAGGCTGCTTCTTCTTCTTTGCGGCCATCTTGGGGTCGATGCCAGGACGCCCAAGTGCCTTGCGCTTTTCAGCCTTGTTGTAGGCTTGAACACATTTTTCTGCCAAAGACTTCATCCTTTCACGCGAGCCCTGAGCTTCAGCACGCTTCTTCAGAAAGTTTTCTTTGAGCTCATGCAGCATGATTTTGAAGCTCCTCACTTCCTGCACGCTGAGGCTGGCCATGTGCTTCTTGAACTGAGCCTTTTCGTGATCAATTTTCTGCTTCAGCTCAACAATGCGCTGAGCAATGGCCAGTTCTGAAGCAATTGCGCCTTGGAAGGCGACGCTGAGTCCAACAGGCAGCTGCAGATCATTGAAGCTTATGTCTGGTGAGTCAAACCATTCATCGATGAAGCTGTGGATGATGGCGACATCAAAGAGAGGCAGATTGTTGAAGATTTCAGCTTCTTCTTTGCTTTTGATAAGCTGCTCTAGAGCGTCATCTCCCAGATCTTCATCGCTTGATAGATCAATGGCTTTGCTGCGCAGAATGGCAGCAGCAGTGAGCTCTTTGCCGGTTTGTGGCTGGGGCTCCTTTTCTTTCCGGGGCTTGGAGACGCGGGATACGTCTTCAGACTGCACACTGACTTCAGGAGGTGCAGTTTTCAATGGCTTCGCCCTTGAGATTTTTGAGGCAGGTGCCGTCTTTG